>NC_080192.1:138974140-139278294 GCF_030028045.1 Hippopotamus amphibius kiboko | reverse complement strand
TTGCTGTTTTCTCCCTTCCTACTAGATTGCTAGAAGGAGGTAATTTAGATAATTACCCTTGAGCATAAAGGAGATAAGATTTTGGCAAAACCTTTTACTTTGAAGAATATGTGTTTGTTAGGAAAACACACTAGGCATATTTCACATTTTCACTCCTATATGCCCCCGCCAAAGACACAGAGTGATTCTTCTCATTCTGCACTAAGAATCTGATAGAGTTCTAGAAGTAAAACCCATAAAAGTATACGAGGTCCCCTAAGACTGCGTGCTCCCAGAATTTTCTTACTCTAAAACTAGTCCGCTGGCATCAAATTTCCATTTAAATATTCCTGCCAGTTTATGGCTCCAGCAGTTTCTGCCCTAGTTAATCTGATCTCTTTGGGGAGTCTCTGCATTTGCTTGTATCTCCAATTTTAGTGTGCCATTTTAGTGAGCAACCTGAATTCTCTGATGGGTCAAGGAAAAGTCACTGAATTTCAGTTTGTCCATCTTTTTTCTTGCTGTAAGCATAGAGTGAGGACCTAGAGCCCTTTATATGGTGGAAATGGATGATACAGTTTCTTACTTGTCTATCTAAAAGTTTCTGGTTTGCTCCAGACATAATGATCATAACGTAGTAGATAATTATCCTATTTTTGAAACATTTATGAATTTATTTAATACTTTGACTATTTAGTTCAAAAGCCTAGAGTAATGCCTTGATTGGATGTATGTCACCGGAGATTTAAAACCAAGCTCAATATAATTCCCATTATGATTGGCTTCAGGACTTTAGAAAAAATCATTTTAATACACAGGGAGAGAAATAGCATTTGGGAACTTATCAAGTGACACTATGAACATATTATTTAGTCACAGTCAGTAGTGCCAGAGCTTTCATGTGTCCTTCCTGGAACTGATTGTTTATACACACACACACACACACACACACACACACACACACACACTCATTCCCTGGGACATAAATGTTAAAATAATGAGACAAATTCAGTCAAGAAAAATGGATTTGTGCAGACACAATCATAAAACCACTATTAGTGCTCTTCTCCTTGATTTTGTGCCTTGTCTACACATCTCATTTAGATGACTTTCCCATTAATAAAAAGGGTATAAGTCACCTGTCACTTAGAGGAAATTTAGTAATTGGAGAAAAAGCAAAATGAAATCTGCCAGCAACCGAGTAAAGTTGTTGTTCTTTTACAAAAGATTTTATCTAAATATTTTAGCTTCTTTTATTTTTAAAGACAAAGATGCATATATTTGTTGCCATAAAATAAACAACACTTAGGTATCTTTGCTTGCATCAGTGGTTCACAACCAGAGGTGATTACTTCAACCATGAAGGCATAGGAAATGTCTAGGGATAATTTTGTTTGTCATAACTGGGAGGTTGCTACTGGAAACAGAGATTCAAAATGCTTCTAAACCTCCGACAATGCACAGAACTGTAACCCAAAACAAAGAATCATCTGACCAAAGATGTTAATGGAGCCTAATATTAAAATTTCTGACCTAGTTCAATATATTGTCTCTGCTCAAAGGCCTTTTCTCACTCCTTTCTTTACTCTCTATTCTCCTTATTGATATAACTCCTCATGGAGTCTCTTAGTGTATATACACTGCAGTGCATATCAGTTTAGCACACAGTATTTTCTAAGATGACTTTTATGTCTACAGCTATATTCAAGAATAGAGACCCAAAAGAATAAAATAGTAGAATTCTGAGACCTGGCTCATAGTAGAGAGTATCTCCTTTGTCTAAAGATATGTTTGGGAAGGAAACACCTGTGGTAGGTCATAGGGCCTCTCAAATTGTACTTTGCTGGTTTACATTCTAATTTATATTAACATAAATTCAGTTTTTCACTTTGGGCTATATAAACCCTCATAAAAGCATTCAATTACTTGTGTGGTAGTAAACACTGAAAATTAGTTTTCTTTAAATTTCTATAGTCTACATATCAGTGTAGACAGATGAGATTGATTTAATTGAACAGGGATTAAAAACATGGCTTCAAGCCTTTCATTCAATTTATTCATTCACGTAACAAACGTTACTTGGTGCATTATTCAAGAGGAAGGAAAGCAAGCTTTGTTTCCTAAACAACTAAAACTTGCCTATTGAGATTCATAAGTAATCCAATAGAGTTTTTGAGGATCCTTTTCCATCAATGAATTATATAAAAATATAGAGTCTTTTGCATAAATGAAAATTTTAAAAAGGTCAGATCTTTAAGTAAATGGTCTATCATATGTCATTTATTTCCAGAGGCTACAAAATAGCACTTACTGGATAATCTACAAATGTTTTGGAATGAATAGACAAATCTCAAAATGTGAAGAGTGAGGAGCAGACACAAAAACTTCATGTTATATGATTCCATTTATATGACTTTTCTCAAAAAGGCAAAACTATAGGGATAAAAAGAAACGGTCAGTAGTTGTTAAGGGCTCTGGCTAGAGAGAAGAGTACAAGGGAATTTTTTTGATATGATGAAAATGTTTTATATCTTAAGTGTAGTGCTTACTATTCTGTATATATCTGTCAAAAGTCTTTGAATTGTTCCCTTAGAAAGTTGAGTATCATTGTATGTAAATAATGACTTGAATATGAATAATTTGCTTTAATATTAAAAGAGCTGCTTTTACTGTTCTATACTATTTGAACAGAGTAATAGTTTCTACTGTGAAATGTCATATTTAGGTCAATACGATTAAACACTTCTTCAGGTCCCTCTACTAGAAGAGGCTTCTGACATGGAACAAGTTAAATACAGTTTCCTACTATTCTTTTTTTCTAATTTTTAAAAATATTGTACTTATTTTTGGCTGTGTTGGGCCTCTGTTGCTGCACGCATACTTTAGTTGCGGCAAGTGGGAGCTACTCTTCGTTGCGGTGCACAGGCTTCTCAGTGTGGTGGTTTCTCTTGTCGCAGAGCATGGGGTCTAGGGTGCACAGGCTTCAGCAGTTGTGGCTCATGGGCTCAGTAGTTGTGGCTCACAGGCTCTAGAGTGCAGGCTCAGTAGTTGTGGTACACCAGCTTTTAGTTGCTCCACGGCATGTGGGATCTTCCCCTGACCAGGGATCGAAATCATGTCCCTTGCATTGGCAGATGGATTCCTAACCACTGCGCCACCTGGGAAGTCCCTCTTACCATTTTTGATGGGTGCCATGATGTCACTTTTGAGCCCCAGAAATCTACAGATTGATTATTCTGCATCAAACCACTCTTTCATTAAACTTAAAATATATTCTTTTTGATTATGTTACTGAAGTTCCTTTACTTGCAGAAACCTCCAATGAGATAAAACTGAAAAGCTTTCAAAGTGCAATTTCTAAAGTACATTATCATAGTATCATAAATAGAAGATTGGTTGGCTATTATGATATGATTTCTTGTAATGTGCAAATCTATGCATTAAATGCTTTAAACTAAATAAAGCATTCTGTAGGCAAATTCTGTACTTTGTAAAAAAAAAAATAATAGTGTTTTTTTATCCATTTCAATTTTACTTAGAATTATAGTACAAGTCCGTAAGTAATAGCTCTTACTCAGCCATTTTCAAAGCCTAACAGTCATTTTACTGGACTCAAAGATAATTTATTTCATCTTTATGACAGACATTCAGGAATGTGATTATAAAAAGGTAAGCCTAATTCAGATATAAAAATAGTTATTTTTCATTTGGGGTGATTTAAAATGCTACCTGTTTTCCCTCTATGTGCCAATGCAAATATGTATATATCTCACAGTGTATTATAGTTGAATGTTTTATTTCTTTGATTTGATTCATGTATGTATTTAATTTATTTATTTTATTTTACTTTCTCTCTAGATTATGATGATTTATTAAAAAAGCACAGAAAAATGTTTTTATTTTTTTAACTCAAATAAAATAGGTAATCACTATGTATAAATTGTGGGTTTATTTTCAGCTACATATTAAAATGCAAAAATACTCCAGAAAAGTCTTAGATCATGAAGAGATTTAACAATGACTGATCATGGTGTAGTTGGAAAAATGAAAAATTACTTCCTGCTTTTGTAAAAGCAGGTAACTTAATGCCAATTCTCAGTCTCATTCTCTATAATGTTAATAATTATTCCTACCTCATTAACATGGTATAAGAACAAAATAAAACAAATCATTAAAGATACCTACCACAAGGCCTAGAATATATTTTATTCAAAGTTGCAGGAGCTTCTTTGCACTTCATGGGAAACAGAATAGACTTGAAGTTTCCCCTAATATTGTAAATCAGTTCTTGTTATTGTATGTGCTACTGCTAAACTGGTTCCTATCGGTCCACAAAAATATGACATGAATTACGGAATACATTTTTTTTTTCTATACCATAATGCAGGCCACCTCGGTAAGGACCTTTCACAATTAGATGGCTCTACACCTGATTGACCAAAAGAATAGTCACAATGACTTTCTAATATTAGTCATGGACAAAGCACTGGTTTTAAGAGGATGACAGGTCTTAATCTGGTGTTAATCCTAGACATAATTTAAAAATACAGTTAAGGAAGAATCCCAACTGCCAATAGGCAGGTTAGCTTCTAACAACACTGGGATGTTTTCATGACCCTAACTTTGGCACTTTGCCCCAGCAAGTTCTCTCGGTGCTGCGTCCTAGTTAGTGAGGGCAGTCTGCAGTACCACGGGCTGATACCTCAGCATGAAGATGAGAACACAGACCAAGTCTTCGAGCAGTGACTTGTATTGCTCTCTGCTCCTCAGGCAAGGCCCCTGGTGCATTGAGATGGCCTTACACCCAGGCAGGCAAGGCTCACTCTGGTACAGTGGAGACTGCAGTCCATCCTACCCCTCACTGGGGCAAGCACTGAGTTTCAGGCTACTGCAAATGCTATGATAGGGACCCTATCTGGCACTGTTATCTCACAGGTGGTCTAACAAGTAGAAGCTGGAAATGGAGTTTCCTGAGTTATTGCACATGCTTGTGAGTGCTGGACATCTAAGTTCCTTATCTCCTTCCTTACAAAAGTCTAAGACTGGTCACAGTTTAGCTCATGTGCCTGTTGACAGGCCTTGCAGATACCCAAAGTAATTAGCAGAGCATGTGGCAATGGAACCTTTGGTCTTTAGTGTCTGTTTACTCTGATCACTCCAGAGTCAGGATCTTTATAATTAACTTTAAACTCTATCATTGGAAAGGAAAAACAAAAAACAAAAACAAACAAAAATAAACTTTATTATTAGGCTATTTGATATAAATGAGGTACTCTATCAGTTTGGACAGGCAACACTGGAAAATGAAATAATCATTAACTGTCAAGTGCATTAGAAACATTTGCTACATATACAACACTTATCTCTGATTTAGAATTAAAAATAATAAAAATGACTTTTATGGCCTGCATATTTGCAGCCTAAACTAAATATTACTTAATGACAGTTCTAAAAACCAAAAGATAGCCACCAATATCATGTTCTTTATATCTATAAGGCAAGATTAACATTATATATCTACCTACTTGAAGAGTCAAATGAATTCAACAATAATAAAAATAACTAACCTAACAGGTAACAGATGGTATTGTGTCCCTTGGAACAAACTCAGTATCAATTTAGAAACCTCAGCACACCTGACCTGAATCATGTTGCCACATGCGTATGCTGTACATCTTCTATTTGATTTAAATTCATAATCATATATCTTTGAGACAATTTTCCTTGATGTTATATAGACAAGTTGTTTTTATAATTCTAGACTCATTGAATCTTACCATTGGAATGAACAATGAAAATTATCTGGTTCAAATATATGCTCAAGGTTGCAAAACTTTGTGTCTTGTTCCTGACAGATGGAGACCCTGCCGGTGGTGAAACTTTTCTAGTTCAACATGTTCTCTACTGCATACCGTATTTTATTTAGGGACATTTCTAGTTAGTGAATAATTTTTCATTACCTTTATACAGTGCTTCCCACACAGTCTTATTAAAAGTTTACCTACCCCAGAAAACACTCCAGAGATTTATGATAGCAGTAGCTCTACTTTACAGTAAACTCTGAGGCAAATTAACATGTAAGTTATTGGAAAATTGATGCTAAGTTACTATTGAGTGATTTTGTGATAAGCATGTGCACTTTATAAGATAAAATAAACCTGGACACAGTTTTCTAGGTTGACTACAGCTGCGAATAGGGTTCTATTTATTAGAAAAAGTCTATATTTTAGTATATATTCATTCATTCTGGGAATTATATGGAACTCTGTTACCCATATCTCTAGACTATGTGTTGATACTGCACTACTGCACTAAGAATTAAATTTAATTTCCCTATTAATCAATAACCCTTCTGACAAGTACTCTTTGTAAGGACCCTTAGCAAAATTGATCATTGAGTTCTCCCTAATGTATCACATGACTCTCTTCATCGTATTGAATATCACACTCAAGTCAACAAACAGGTCTTGAACACCTTCAGGTGCTGATGGCTACATTCAGAAATACAACATACACAGCCAAGTGTTAATGGAGAAAAATATTTAGAGAGATTTATATTCAAACAACTAATTACATTGTAATATTAACCAAACAGTGACAAAACAAGTGATTTAGAGGAACCTGAGAGTTATTTTAAGGAGGTTCAACAGCTACTTCAAAGGGTAAACAAAGTTTCTTTTGCTAAGAGATTAGAACTTAAATGTTCACCTCATATGCCAAAAACAGTGTGAATAGAAGATCTCATAAAAATATAAAAATCTTGCTAAAATCCTTCTTTTGACATTACTCAACTTATTCTATCAAACAAGAAGTCTTGTCACATTTTGACAAAATATGAATAAATTGAAAGTTTGTTTGCGTTTTAGAAACATATACGCTCATTTTGGAATACGTTGGTATTTTTCAAAAAGATGATAATGAATCATTCTGACTGTATTTCCTAAGGTTGTTTTCGCCCAATTAGCTTAAGCGTTTTTCTGAGTGTTTGAGTAGTACCCCAAAATATCAATATGTAACCATAAGACAATTTCTGGAATAGATTCCAGAAAAATGGTAACTCATAAGCATTTTTCTTCCCTTTCACTTTGAACTCAAACTCAGCCAATTCTCCCGAGGCAAGTAGTTTCTGGGTCCTGTGGGTAATTAGGTGGGAAGGAGGACTTTGGCTTTAGGGAAATTTAACAGAACAGAAGTGGTGAAAGGCTCTTGGGACCAGTGCATGGACTAGAGGCCACATTAAGGTAACTCTAGTGTAAAGAGAAAAAGCACAATGTCTATATATCTATATCTAAATCTGTTTCTATCTGTATTTATTTCTATCTTCTAGAAAATGCCTGATATACAAAGTGTAAGAACCACACTGATTGTATGTGGGTTTGCCTGATTTACTTGGTCTCCAAAGAGCAAAAGTGCCTGAGTCCTCCTAGTCACGAGGGTAGGAAAGCAAAGGCCATTGCTACCTCAATGAGAATGTACACCCTACTTGTCGACAGCCAACCATATTTACCTTGCACCATTTGTAGAGCCACCATTACTAAAGGCATTCCAACAAATGATTTGGGTTCCAGTGAGAGAATAAAGAAAAGTAACACCACATGTAAGGAGTCTTGGAGCCAACCATAATAAACACTCAAGGATAAAGAGGAAATCTTATAAACCCAAGATGAAAGCATTTCTTTAAAAAAAACAAAAGGTCAAAGCAGTATTAAATGTTTCCTTTGCAACACCAGAAGCTAGATGGTGGAGGAATGACACCAAAAGAAATTGACCGCGACTCAGAAATGTTATACCCAAGAAAGCTGTTGATATCCTAGTAGAGAAAAAGAAGGATACCTGTGGATATTTAAGAGATTATCACTCATGAATCTGACTTAAGGGAGACACTTGAGTGAGGACTCGAACTAACCATTTTTAAAAATCTTTGCAATAAGAAAAAATTATTAAAAGAAGAAAGTGATGAGGAATAAAATATGTAAAATATATAGCAATACGTAATTTACATGCATATCTCAGGACATATTAAGTAAATATAATAATTGACAATATAATATAATTTAATATAATGTAATAAATATTGGCAATATAAGAAAAATTTTAATAGATTATATTAAAATATATAATCCATATAAGTAAACAGACATGGATACTGAAGGGAAAATGGGGAGAAAAATGTAGAAGCACTTTGAAGGTCTCATTTGGGGAGTAATGAGGAGTGATTATGGCAGAGCACATTTGTAGGGAAAACTTTTATTATTTTGTTTCTGAGTTAAACAAGAAAAATAAGTTTTTTATCATTATCAGAAATATACACCCCCCCCAGAAATAACTTTCCCAAGCATCATGACTAATGAGACAATCTTATCATGTTTCAAAACAATATCTGATTTATTTTTTTCTTGATAGCACTTACCACTTGACATTTTATTGCATATTTATTTGCTTCATTGCTAGTATTTCTTTTACCTATTTTGTTCAGTGTTTTATTCCCACGTCAGGAAAAAACAATAAACAGTGGACCACCCCTAAACATTCATGAATTTCAAGTTAAGAAAGTTAACAATGAATAGAGTGGAGAAGCACACTAAATTTCCTAAGTTGGTGATGGAAAATATAGAATCAATAGTAATTTGACCAAACCATAAAAAATAATGAAATGCAAAAGAGGAAGTAACAAAGTAACCAATTAAAAAACAGAGTAAGTAAAAAGAACAATAACAAAAGCCATATTCTATTTATAAACAAACAAACAAAAAATTAGCCTTCTGGTTTCAGTTCCAACATGTAAAAACCGAAAGCTATTACTCTCATTCATCCCAATAATAGGAAAAACTGTGGACAAACTGAAAATCAGTGACTTTTCTAGAATGCATCAGAGAATAGAGGTCATAGGAAAACTGCCTCATGGAAATCTGGAGAGACAAGTGAGTCCAGAGAGTCACAGCTGAGAAGCCATAAACTTGTAGGAGCAATTATGTCATAATATTGATGAATTGCTAGAAGCAGAGGGACTGGTGACAGTGAAAAACCTCTGGGGTCTCAGTCTTGGGGGGTGATTCCACTTTCACGGGCTTTACTGTCAAGAAACATCATATTCTCACAGTGAAGATCCTAAAAAGTTTCTATTGTAAATGACAGAATTCCATTCTTTTTTATGAGTGAGTAGTACTCCATTGTATATATGTACCACATCTTCTTTATCCACCTGTTGATGGACACTTAGGTTGTTTCCATACCTTGGCAATTGTAAATAATGCTGCTATGAACATTGGAGTGAATGTATTTTTTCAAATTAGTGTTTTTTGTTTTTGTTTTTTGGATAGATACCCAGGAGTGGAATTGTTAGGTCATATGATAGTTCTATTTTTAAGTTTTTTGTTTGTTTGTTTTGTTTTTTGGGAAACCTCCATACTGTTTTCCACAGTACCATGGATGGACTTGGAGGGCATTCTGCTAAGTGAAATAAGTCAGATGGAGAAAGACAAATACTGTATCACATCATATACATGGAATCTAAAAGTTACAAGAAATTAGTGATTAAAACAAAAAAAGAAGCAGACTCACAGATATACAGAACTAGGAATTATCAGTGGCAAGGAGGAAGGGTGTGGGCAATACAGGACTGGAGAAAAAAGGGTTATTATGGGGTTATATGGAATCATGTATATGAAACTTTTGAAAATTGTAAAGCATTATAGGAATCAAAGAATCTTTCATTCAATAAAAAAAAAAATGTTTTCATCGTGGCTCTGGAGAGAGAGTAAGGAGAGAGGACAGGACATTGTTAAGAGCGTGAAAGGAGAAATCACAGACTGAAAGAAAATATTTGCCAAACTCATATCTTATAAAGACTATCCAAAATATACAAAGAATATGTAAAACTCAGCAATAAGTAAACAAACAACCTACATGAGAAACAGGTGAACGACCAAACCAAACACCTCAGCAGAGAAGACAAACAGCTAACAAATTAGCATATGCAAAGAATGCTCAACATTATTTGTTCATATAAATTAAAACAGTTGTGAGGTACACAATAGACATTAAAATGGCTAAATTCCCCCCAAAACTGCACTACCAGATGCTGACCAGGATGCATAACAAAGTAATTCTCACTCATTGCAGGTGGGATTGCAAAATGGTAGAGCCCCTTTGGAATATATGTTGGTAGTTTCCTATAAAGTTAAATATAACCTTATCATATCATCTAGCAGTAACTCTCCTAAATATGTAAACAGTTAAGTTGAAAATTTGTATTCACATATACACAACATAAAAAAAATCTTGTACATTGAAAGTTTATAGCAGTTTTGTTTATAATTGTCCAAAACTCAATAAAGCAAGATATTCTTCAATAGGTGAATGGATAAATTGTGGTACTATTCAGGATAAAAAGGAATTGGTTGTCAAGCCCAGAGAAGGCATGAATAAATCTTAAATACATATTAAGTGAAAAGTAAGTGAGAAAAGCTAATCTGAAATGGTTACATGCTACATGATTCCAACTACCTGCTATTCTGGAAAAGCAAAATCATAAGATAGTAAGTAGTTTAGTGGTTGCCAGGGAATGAAGAGGAGATTTTTGTGGTAGGAGGATTGAACACAGGAAGCACAGAGGATATTTTAGGGCAGTGAACTATTCTGTGTGATACTGTGATAGCAAATACATGACATTATGCATTTGTCAAAATTTACAGAACTTTATACCTCAAGTTGAAACTTGATGCATACAACTTCAAACAAAAATCATTTATAAGAATCAGAGGATCCTGGGACAGAATGCAGAATGTGACCAAAAAAAATCTGTTTTAAGAAATGTATGACTATAAAACTCCTAGAGGAAAACATAGGAAGAACACTCTTTGACATAAATCACAACAACATCTTTTTGGACCCACCTCCTAGAGTAATGGAAATAAAAACACAAATAAATAAGTGGTACCTAATGAAACTTCAAAGCTTCTGCACAGCAAAGGAAACTATAAGCAAGACGAAAAGACAACCCTCAGAATGGGAGAAAAGATTTGCAAACGAATCAACAGACAAAGGATTAATCTCCAAAGTATATAAACAGATCACGCAGCTCAATATCAAAAAAGCAAACAACGCAATAAAAAAAAATGGGCAGAAGATCTAAATAGGCATTTCTCCAAATAAGGCATACGGATGGCCAAGAGGCACATGAAAAGCTGCTCAACATCACAAATTATTAGAGAAATGCGAATCAAAACTGCAACAAGGTATCACCTCACACCGGTGAGAATGGGCATCATCAGAAAATCTACACACAGTAAATGCTGGAGAGGGTGTGGAGAAAAGGGAACTCTCTTACACTGTTGGTGGGAATGTAAATTGAAATAGCCACTGGAGAACAGTATGTAGATTCCTTGCAAAACTAAAAATAGAGTTACCATATGACCCAGCAATCCCACTGCTGGACATATACCCAGAGAACACCATAATTCAAAAAGACAGATGCACTTCAATGTTCACTGCAGTACTATTTATAATAGCCAGGACATGGGAGCAACCTAAATGTCCATCAACAGATGAATGGATAAAAAAGATGTGGTACCTATATACAATGGAATATTGCTCAGCTGTAAAAAGGAATGAAACTGGGACATTTGTAGAGACATGGATGGACCTAGAGACTGTCATACAGAGTGAAGTGAGTCAGAAAGAGAAAAATGAATATTGTATATTAACATATGCGGAATATAGAAAAATGGTACAAATCGACCGGTTTTCAAGGCAGAAATAGAGACACAAATGTAGAGAACATGGATGTAGAGGACACCAAGTGGGGAAAGTTTGGGGGGGTTTGGGGGAGAATGAACTGGGAGATTGGGATTGCCATATATACATTACTAATAAGAAATAAATATCAAATTGTACACTTTAAATATATGTAGTTTACTGTATGTCAATTGTATCTCAATAAAAGCTCTTAAAGAAAAAAAATGAAATATATGAAAGAGTTTTTGTTGAAGGTGGTGGGGTAAAAGGTAGTGACTTAAGTAACTTTGGAAATGAGTGGAGTCTGTGAGATTGAAAACAAAAAGCATTATACAAACACATTGTTCTTTAACAAAATTGTGTCTCACAGAGATACGGGCAAAAAAATTTGGAAGCATTAAACGTTAATTTGAATTGAAAAATTGTAATTGTAACTGGGTAATAAATTCAGGGACATAGTTTCTTGATGGAGTGGAATAAACAAGTAGAAACAGATAAACAATTGGGAGAGGACAGAATGATCCCTGTGGTAAGGGATTGGAGGTGGACATGGGTATGAACACTTGTTTAATGAAATACAGATATAGATGGTTATATATAGGAATATTTATAGATATGTGTATGTGCATATTCATTTCCCACTGGAAGAACAAAGAGATCCTATGCTGGAAGGAGGGAGAAATCTTAGTTATATCAAATTTTGCGCCTTCTAAACCCATTGCTGACCAGACTAGAACGGTTTCTGTGTGTGCTGTATCCCAGGGAGGGATGAGATGATGAGAGAATTATAAGGGTAGGCATTAAACTTAGGAAACCCAAGAGAGGTTTTTGAATCTAAGGAACCTCAGACAATAGAAATACATCATGCTGCATAGGTCCAGAAAATAAATGATTGACATATGCCAATAGAGAATGTGCCTAGGCTGGGTCATCCTAACAGTATTCAACATATGCTTTGCTCCAATGGACTACAGAACATGGCACAGTCAAGCTCCATCTACTGCTTTCCAACCCAGTTAGTCACACATCCAGTGGCCAGGAGCCATAATGCTTGATCTTTTCCTAGCTTCTCTGAATACAAAAATCATCAAAATCTTATAGTCCAAAGGAGAGAAACTAGTATCAAAAACAAAACAAAACAAAAAACTCACAAACAAACAAATAGCAACAACGAAAAACCCAGCTTCATCAGTATGATGACTGTGACAGTGCATAATTCTTTGCTTCCCTTTAAGTCAGATTCTTCTTGAATACAATGGGGATATTGATATTCAACTGAAGCTCACTCTACATTTAAATTTTTTAACACAAAAATAAAAAGGCAAATTTTATGATCACCTATTTAAAAGACATAACATTCCAAATGGCCAAAAAATAACTTGAAAAGGTTACTGACCTCTCTTGTAATCAAATAAATAGAACATAAAAGAGTATAGTATGGAAAGAGGGGAAAAGAGTAAGTTTAAGTGAAAAAACCTGACACATTCTCATCCAGGTGCTAAAGGTCAACATCGACAGTAATAAGTCATACTGATAGTTTGCACCCTTCTACAAAATATTGACAATACCTCTGAAAATTTTCAAGGTCATTGAAAACAAGAAATATCTAGGAAATGGTCACAGTCAGAAGGAGCCTAAGGAGAAACACCAATTAAATGTAATATGGTATCCTGGATGGAATTCTGGAACAGAAACAGTCGGTTGATAAAAAATAAGGATATTTGAATAATATATGGACTTTAGCTAATAATAATGTATGTACAATCACAGCTACTCTACCATACTAACGTAAAACGTTAATAATACAGGAGGTGTGGATATATGGAAATTCTGTACTATCTTCCCAGTATATCTAAAACTATCCTAAACATAGTTTATTTTAAAGAAAATACCAAAGAGTTCACAACTTGTTAACAGTTAAGACTGGATTTAAGAGAATTTAGGAAATATGTAAGAGCGTGTCACTGAAAATTTCTCAGAAGACAGAACTCTTGAAATGAGTTATCAAGGCTGAAAAAAACTTTAAGATTATTGTGTTTTCCAAATGAGAGGATAGCATATTGTATATACCTACTCCCTGAGATTGAAAGAACAATCCAAAACATCTATTTAATAACAGAATGGATACATGAGAAGGAAGGAAGTATTTGAGGCTAGGGAGTTTGTAAGGAAAAGGACAACAGGAACAGGATGATAATAGAGGGTCTTATGTGCCATTCAAAAGACTCCAGGAGTAATTAACCTTTGGGGTCTTTTAGATGGCAGAACACCTGGAGACAGAAGGTCAGAGTGGAGCTGATGAGTGGCTACTAAGGCAGCTGATGTGGGATAAATAACTCAGAAGCACAAGGAATACAAAATGGTTGTTGTAACTATTCAAGGCATGATAACAGGATAGCATGTTAAAACAAAATGACATTTCTCACTGGCGGATGCAGGCAAGGCTAATAAGTTATTAATGTTTCCATGTTTTTATACATCTCTAGAAGCTTGTTAAAGGTCAGCACCAGAAGTCCATAATTGAATTCAGAACAATCGGGGCAGTTGCTCTAGCTTGAAATGCACAAATAAACCCCAACATTAAGAAGTAGATTTTAATAGATTAATTCATATATTAGATTTAATCTCTCTAAGAAGTTTAAAATTTTAATATTTTAAAATTTATTAAAACTTACTTTATGGCACAGCATAGAGGCTAAAGAGGAAGTTGAGAAATTTTTCCCTGCTGGGCAGTAATGAGTGACCCTCCTTCCCCAGCCACTGCGTCAGTGGAGAACACAAGGGATCCTGAATTCCCACCCCCACCTGGGGGTAAGGAGACAGTCATCCATCTTCTAGCTAGAGTGGTGTGACACAGGATCTAGTGGAGAGGCAGGACTTTCAACAGCACCTAGAAGTAACAAAGCTTAGACCCCCTCAGTGCCAATGGAGGCATGTGGAAAACAGTAATAAGGCTTTTCTATCTCCCCCCACCCCAGCCATAAGAGTATAGTTAAGTAAGCATCTCTAACTCCCACCCCAACTGAGCAACAGCAAAGAACTATTCCCCAGAACTCTTCCACTTGGGTGTCAATGAATGCTGAATGGGAACATGGTATTCCACCCTATAGGGAAGCAAGGCAGCGGTGTCTCCTTTCCCCTGGTGGGGCAGTGTCATAAAAGGCAAGGTAAAACAGAAGATTTAAATGAGATTGAGAGACTCAGAGCATGATTTGTAAAACATCAAGATTGTCATCAAAAATCACCTGTCATAACTATAACCAGGAAAATTGCAACTTGAATGAGAAAGGCAATCACTAGATGCCAGTTCCAAGATGACAGAGATCATGTCTGACAAGGATTTTAAGGCAGCCATCAGAAAAATTCTTTAATGAGCAATTATGAACACACTTGCAAAAAATGGAAAAAAGAATAGAAAATCTTAACAAAGAAATGGCAATGTAACATTATACAATCATGCTGAAAAATAGTTTACAGTTTTTTTTTTTAATGTAAATGTACACTTACTCTTCTGGACATTTCCCCAGAGACAATGAACACTTATGCCTTTGTAAAAATTAGTATAAGATTGTTCGTAGCAGTTTTATTTGTACTATGCAAAATCTTGGGGAGAAAAAGAAATTTCCCATAAACAACCTGTAGTAGCTCCATGACATGAAATATGCATGAAGTAATATGCTGTACACATGCAGTAACTAAAAAAATTAAGAAAGTATTGACATACATACAGACTTGAATAGATCAAAAGAAAATTATGTTGAGTTAAAAAAAAGAAAATCCAGTATCAAAAGTTCACATATTTTACAATTTTACTCATATAACATTTACATTACATTATTAGGATGACTTAATTATATAAATGGAAAACAGATTAGCAGTTTCCAGGGGGTTAGGGATGGTGTGTGGAAGTGACTTTGACTATAAAAAAGTAGCACGAGGGAGATTATTACAGTGATAAAATAGCTCTGTATTATTATTGTGGTGGTAGTTACATGAACCTACATGTAACAAAATGTGAAACTATGGCCATACGTTGTACCAATGTCAATGTGAATTCCTTGGTTTTGATATTGTATTATAGTAACCTAAGATGTACCTGGGTAAAGAGTACACAAAACCTCTTTGTACTACTATTTTGAAATGTCATATAAATCCATAATTATTTCAAAATTATAGACATACACACACAATATTGCACCAACTTTATCAAGTTGTAGTTGGTTATGCAAAATTGATATTAGATAAAAGACATTCTGAAAAGTTGGTTATTCAAGATAATCAGTGTCAAGACATTTGGTCAAACTTTTGCCTGTGATAATTTGGAAAACAGATAATGTCATCCCTTCAGGGATCACAGCTCTAGAGGAACTCATTTTAAATAATGTGCTAGTGTATATAGTAGGCATAATAATGGTCCCCTCAAAGATGTCTATGTTCTCATTCCTGGCATCTATGAAGATGCTACTTTGCATGGAAAAGGGGAATTGGAAAAGGGGAATTAAGGTTACAGGTGGAATTAAGATTACTAATCAGCTGACTTTTAAATAAGTGGTTTATAATGAGCTATCCTTTTACACCCCAATGCAACCACATGAATCCTTAAAAGTGGAGCAGGGAGGCAGAAGAGGACAACCAGAGGGAAGGTAAGGTGGAAAAAAGTCAACTGGATACTGCTGGCTTTACAGATGGATGAAACAGCCCTTGAGCAAAGATAAGTGAGTGGCCTTTAGAAGCTGCAAAAGCCAAGGAAACAAATTCTTCCTAAAGCAAACAGAAGGGACTAAAGCCCTGCCAGTAACTTGATAGTGAGACCCATTTCAGACTTCTGACCTACAGACTTTAAAATAATAAATGCATGCTGTTTTAAGCCATTTAATTTTTGGCAATTTGTCACAGCACAAACAGAACCTGAATTCGGTATGTTTCAACAACTATGGGCTGTGTTTCACAAAGCATTATAAGAAAGAGTTGAATTCAGAAGAAAGCTGACCAGATTTCAAGCATAAGGGAAAATACACACACACACACACACACACACACACACACACACAAACACGCACACAAAGTCCATCATTATTTGACTATGAGGAAGAAGTTAATAATTCTTCTTCATTCCCAAAATAGGAACAAAAATAGCTGTTGAAGCCCATTAAAGGATGCCTTTGTTAAAGATCAGATTAAAGAGTATGGTTTTACCATTGAAGTTTGAGATCCCCAAAGTAGTTGTCATTAGGATTGAGGTGGAAGGGGTGAGCACAGCGGCTGGAGAGAAAAATGCTGATGTGAATACATTATCTAGGACGTAACTCTGCATGTGATATTGGAACATGGAGCTGATTAAGAATCAGTAAATCAAAGTTTACTATGTTTTTTCAGGAATTATTTTGCCAGGGAACATTAAGTCAAAATTAAACTCTTTGACCATTAGAGAATTAAGATAACCTAGGGTCACTTACTTTCTTTGAGGAGAAAACAAATTTCCAAAGTTGAATGGGCTTCAAGAATCATATAGATCACAACCCATACTTCCTACACTGCAACAGAGGTTAGAGAACAAGGAACAGTGATGCAGAAAGTAGGGCCAGGAGTTAGAGAAAGAGACAACGGAGTTCTTCCCAGAGAACAAAATTAGCTGTAATCAGGAAAAAAATTTTTTCCCACAGCCATGGGCAAAACAACCTCAAATTGACTGTCCGACAGAATTCCGGCACTGTGATGCTACGCATTTGTCCTAGGTTTGTTACCCTATATTGGAAGTGTTTATATGGAAGATGGAGACAGATAACTTGATTTTCTGGTTCAAAGTTGTCAAATCATGAGCTATGATTTACAGTCGTTATGGAAAATTCTGCACATTGTCCCAAGAGTGTGATTGGATGGGACACTAGGTAGTCTTTATATGTATTTAAAAAAATGCTAAGTACATTTTGGGAAAGATTGTGATAGAAGCAAATCTATATTGTAAAAACCATGTTTTATTTTCCTTCTGGGGATGAACAATATAGATAGATAGATGATAGATAGATAGATAGATAGATAGATAGATAGATAGATAGATGATAGGTAGATAGATTGATAGATAGGTAGGGAGAGAGACCATGTTCTCTTGCCCTTCTTACAGTAAGGTGGCTCATGGCTTTGAGTTCTGATACACAGTATTTGGCTAAATAATGTGCACTCTGTGCAGGTCTGACTTTAAAATCTCTCACAAGGTCTTCTTTCAATTATTGTTAGCACCATCATCATCATCATTATTTGCTATTTCACTAGTTGGAAGTAGAAAACTAACTAGTGAAGGTATCTAGAATATGGAAGAACAACACCATGGCTGAGTCTCCTGAAAGGCTGCTAGAGCTTTCTACGTATTGAATTGGACTGTGCAATAAGTCACAAATAAACTTTTCTTATGTGAAGCTGCTAGGGTTTGTAGTTGCTTGTCATATCAGTAAGCAAAGCTTATCTTGATTAATACAGATTCACCTGCATATAGTGTATATAAACCCATGGGGTTATATGAAATAAAGAAGACACAGAAAAAATTTAGAAGAGACAGGAATCTTGGAATATTCAGACCTGAAATGATGTTAGAGCTCATCTCAGGCACCTCATCTTTTACAGCAGAGGGATGGACAGAGACTCTGTGCAGATCTTTGTCAGTTGTGCACTGCCAAGTCTAGGGAAGACTTTCATATGAACTACATGTCATAGGAATCTCCTTCTGTTATGCAAAGCGTTCGCCCTGGGGGTGGGATTTAGATTAAGATAGGAAACATTATTATGGAAGATAGAATAAAAGTAAATAAAAACAAACAAAAGACACACACACACAAAAACCCCTGTTTTTATCATGGTGGACTTCCACAAACTGAGTGTTCTAGCTTTTAAATTTAATGTACAGGAAACCCATTCTCAATATATCTCTGTATGAGTACACAAGTGTATGTGAAAATTTACATTCTGCTTGGTTAGAGTTTTCTCTTTTTTTTGTAGGCTTACAGAGATAAATAGTTTTTCTTAATGGATTTGTTCCAATAGAATGGCACCACACTTTTTTTTTATTTTTTTTTTATTTTTATTTTTATTTTTTTTGGGGGGTACACCAGGTTCAATCATCTGTTTTTATACACATATCCCCGTATTCCCTCCCTTCCTTGACTCCCCCCCCTTCGAGTCCCCCCCACTCTCCCTGCCCCAGTCCTCTAAGGCATCTTCCATCCTAGAGTTGGACTCCCTTTGTTATACAACAACTTCCCACTGACTATTTTACAGTTGGTAGTATATATATGTCTGTGCTACTCTCTCGCTTCATCTCAGTTTCCCCTTCACCCCCCGCCCCCTCCCATACCTCGAGTTCTCCAGTCCATTCTCTGTATCTGCATCCTTATTCTTGTCACTGAGTTCATCAGTACCATTTTCAGATTCCGTATATGTGAGTTAGCATACAATATTTGTCCTTCTCTTTCTGACTTACTTCACTATGTATGGCAGATTGTAGTTCTATCCACCTCATGACATATAGCTCCAACTCATCCCTTTTTATAGCTGAGTAATATTCCATTGTATATATATGCCACATCTTCTGTATCCATTCATTTGTTGATGGGCATTTAGGTTGCTTCCATGTCCTGGCTATTGTAAATAGTGCTGCAATAAACATTATGGTACACGTTTCTTTTGGGATTATGGTTTTCCTTGGGTATATGCCCAGGAGTGGGATTACTGGATCATATGGTAGTTCTATTTGTAGTTTTTGAAGGAACCTCCAAATTGTTTTCCATAGTGGCTGTACCAATTTACAGTCCCACCAACAGTGCAGGAGAGTTCCCTTTTCTCCACACCCTCTCCAACATTTGTGGTTTCCAGATTTTGTGATGATGGCCATTCTGATTGGTGTGAGGTGATACCTCATTGTGGCTTTGACTTGCATTTCTCTGATGATGAGTGATGTTGAGCATCTTTTCATGTGTCTGTTGACCATCTGTATGTTTTCTTTGGAGAAATGTCTATTTAGGTCTTCTGCCCATTTGTGGATTGGGTTATTTACTTTTTTGGTATGAAGCTGCATGAGCTGCTTGCATATTTTGGAGGTTAATCCTTTGTCCGTTGTTTCATAGGCAAGTATTTTTTCCCATTCTGAGGGTTGCCTTTTAGTCTTGTTTATGGTTTCTTTTGCTGTGCAAAAGCTTTTAAGTTTCATTAGTCCCATTTGTTTATTCTTGATTTTATTTCCCTGATTCTAGGAGGTGGGTCAAAAAGGATGTTGCTTTGATGTATGTCATAGAGTGTTCTGCCTATGTTTTCCTCTAGGAGTTTTATAGTGTCTGGCCTTACATGTAGGTCTTTAATCCATTTGGAGTTTATTTTTGTGTATGGTGTTAGGAAGTGTTCTAATTTCATTCTTTTACATGTTGCGGTCCAATGTTCCCAGCACCACTTATTGAAGAGGCTGTCTTTTTTCCATTGTATACTCGTGCCTCCTTTGTCAAAGATAAGGTGCCCATATGTGTTTGGGCTTCCTTCTGAGTTCTCTATTCTGTTCCATTGATCTTCCTTTCTGTTTTTGTGCCAGTACCATACTGTCTTGATCACTATGGCCTTGTAGTATAGTTTGAAGTCAGGAAGCCTGATTCCACCAACTCCATTTTTCCTTCTCAAGATTGCTTTGGCTATTCGGGGTCTTTGCGTTTCCATACAAATCGTAAGATTTCTTGCTCTAGTTCTGTGAAAAATGCCATTGGTAATTTGATGGGGATTGCATTGAATCTGTAAATTGCTTTGGGTACTACAGACATTTTCACGATGTTGATTCTTCCAATCCAGGAACATGGGATGTCCCTCCATCTGTTTGTGTCGTCTTTGATTTCTTTCATCAATGTCTTAAAGTTTTCTGCATACAGATCTTTTGCCTCCTTAGACAGGTTTATTCCTAGGTATTTTATTCTTTTGGTTGCAATGGTGAATGGGAGAGTTTCCTTCATTTCTCTTTCTCCTCTTCCATTGTTCGTGTATAGGAATGCAAGAGATTTCTGTGCATTAATTTTCTATCCTGCTACTTGACTAAACTCATCAATGAGTGCTAGCAGTTTTCTGGTAGAGTCTTTAGGGTTTTCTATATATAATATCATGTCATCTGCAAAGAGTGACAATTTTACTTCTTCTTTTCCAATTTGGATTCCTTTTATTTCTTTTTCTTCTCTGATTGCTGTGGCTAACACTTCCAAAACTATGTTGAATAATAGTGGTGAGAGCGGACACCCTTGTCTTGTTCCTCTTCTTAGAGGGAATTCTTCCAGTTTTTCCCCATTGAGAACGATGTTGGCTTTTGGTTTCTCATATATGGCTTTTATTATGTTGAGGTAATTTCCTTCTATGCCCATTTTCTGGAGAGCTTTTATCATAAATGGATGTTGAACTTTGTCAAAAGCTTTTTCTGCATCTATTGAAATGATCATATGGTTTTTATCCTTCAAGTTGTTGATATGATTTATCACATTGATTGATTTGTGTATATTGAAGAATCCTTGCATCCCAGGGATAAACCCCACTTGATCAGGGTGTATGATTTTTTTAATGTGCTCTTGCAGTCTGTTAGCTAGTATTTTGTTGAGGATTTTTGCATCTATATTCATCAGTGATATTGGTCTGTAGTTTTCTTTTTTTGTGACATCTTTGCCTGGTTTTGGTATCAGGGTGATGGTGGCCTCGTAGAATGAGTTTGGGAGTGCTCTGCCTTCTGCAATATTTTGGAAGAGTTTGAGAAGGATAGGTGTTAACTCTTCTTGAAATGTTTGATAGAATTCGCCCGTGAACCCATCTGGTCCTGGGCTTTTGTGTGTTGGGAGATTTTCAATCACTGCCTCAATTTCCGTACTTGTGATTGGTCTGTTCATGGTTTCTATTTCTTCCTGGTTCAGTCTTGGAAGATTGTATTTTTCTAAGAATGTATCCATTTCTTCCAGGTTATCCAATTGATTGGCATATAGTTGCTTGTAGTAGTCTCTCATGATGTTTTGTATTTCTGAGGTGTCCATTGTGACTTCTCCTTTTTCATTTCTAATTCTGTTGATTTGCATCTTCTCCCTTTTTTTCTTGATGAGTCTGGCTAATGGTTTATCAATTTTGTTAATCTTCTCAAAGAACCAGCTTTTAGTTTTATTTATTTTTCTTATGGTTTCTTTCCTTTCTTTTTCATTTATTTCTGCTCTGATCTTTATGATTTCTTTCCTTCTGCTCACTTTGGGGTTTCTTTGTTCTTCTTTCTCTAGTTGTTTTAGGTGTAAGGTTAGGTTGTTTATTCGATCATTTTCTTGTTTCTTAAGGTAGGACTGTATTGCTATAAACTTCCCTCTTAGAACTGCTTTTGCTGCGTCCCATAGGTTTTGGGTTGTTGTGTTTTCGTTGTCAGTTGTTTCTAGATATTTTTTGATTTCCTCTTTGATTTCTGTAGTGATTCCTTGGTTGTTTAGGAGTGAATTGTTTAGCCTCCATGTGTTTGTATTTTTTGCAGTTTTTTTCCTGTAATTGATATCTAGTCTCATGGCATTGTGGTCTGAGAAGATGCTTGATATAGTTTCAATTTTCTTGAATTTGCCGAGGTTTGATTTGTGACCCAAGATGTGATCTATCCTGGAAAATGTTCCGTGTGCACTTGAGAAGAAAGTGTAGTCTGTCGTTTTTGGATGGAATGTCCTATAAATATCCATGAAGTCGAGACGGTCTAATGTGTCATTTAAAGCTTGTGTGTCTTTATTTATTTTCTGTTTGGATGATCTGTCCATTGATGTAAGTGGGGTGTTCAAGTCTCCCACTATTATTGTGTTCCTGTCGATGTCCCCTTTTATAGCTGTTAGCATTTGCCTTATGTACTGAGGTGCTCCTATGTTGGGGGCATAGATATTTACCATTGTGATATGTTCTTCTTGAATGGATCCTTTGATCATTATGTAGTGTCCTTCCTTGTCTCTTTTAATAGTCTTTACTTTCAAGTCTAATTTGTCTGATATGAGTATTGCTACTCCAGCTTTCTTTTGACTTCCATTTGCATGGAATATCTTTTTCCATCCCCTTCCTTACAGTCTATATGTATCCCTTGGTCTGAAGTGGGTTTCTTGTAGGCAGCATATAGAAGGGTCTTGTGTTTGTATCCATTCAGCCAGTCTGTGTCTTTTGGTTGGAGCATTTAATCCATTGACATTTAAAGTGATTATTGACATGTGTGTTCCAATTACCATTTTCTGAATTGTTTTGGGCTTATATTTGTAGGTGTTTTCCTTTTCTTGTGTTTCCTACTTAGAGAAGTTCCTTTAGCACTTGTTGTAAGGCTGGTTTGGTGGTGCTGAATTCTCTTCACTTTTGTTTGTCTGGAAAGCTTTTGATTTCTCCCTCAAATCTGAATGAGATTCTTGCTGGGTAGAGTATTCTTGGCTGTAGGTTTCTCTCTTTCAGGACTTTCAGTATATCCTGCCATTCCCTTCTGGCCTGCAGAGTTTCTGTAGAAAGGTCAGCTGTTATCCTTATGGGTTTTCCCTTATATGTTGTTTGTTGCTTTTCTATTGCTGCTTTTAATATTTTTTCTTTGTGTTTAATTGTCGTTAGTTTGATTAATATGTGTCTTGGTGTATTTCTCCTTGGGTTTATTCTGTATGGGACTCTCTGTGCTTCTTGGACTTGGTGAATTATTTCTTTTCCCATGTTGGGGAAGTTTTCCACTAGAACCTCTTCAAATATTTTCTCAGACCCTTTCTTGTTTTCTTCTTCTTCTGGGATGCCGATAATTCGAATGTTGGTACATTTAAGGTTAACACTGAGGTCTCTGAGACTGTCTTCTAATCTTTTTATTCTTTTTTCTTTTTCCTGCTCTGTGGCAGTTATTTCCCCCATTCTATCTTCCAACTCACTTATTCATTCTTCTGCCTCAGTCATTCTGCTGCTTATAGCATCTAGAGTATTTTTAATTTCAGTTATTTTGTTATCCATTGCTGTTTGTGTTTCTGAGTTCTTATGAACTGTTTCTTGTATTTTCTCTATTTTGTTATCGAGATTTTGTATCATTTTTACTATCATTACTCTAAATTCTTTTTCAGGCATTTTTCCTATTTCCTCCTCATTTATTTGGTCTTGTGGGTTTTTTTCCTGCTCCTTTGCCTGCATGGTGTTTCTTTGTTTCCTCATGGTTGTCCAAACTTTTGGGGTTGCTTGTCCTGGCGATAGAGGTGTTTATAGAAGACTGTCCAAGCCTCAGACTAATGTCGAAGTATTGGATTAAACGAATATTAAGTCGGCTATGTCCGGCTCCCCGCAGTCCTTTCTGGTGTCCGAGGCCGTCTGCTGGTGTTCAGCTGGTTCTCTGTGGGAATGACTGCGTCCTTCCGTGCATTCCCAATGCATCTGTGGAGAGGGATGCACTCCACGTCTCTCTACTTCGCCGCCATCTTTTCTCTCTGACTCATATTATTCCATTAGGGTACTCAAAAGAAGGTGTCCACTGTAGCAATAGCTGTGGAAGCAGGGTGTTTTATGCAATCTAGATGTCAATCACCCTTCCTAGGGCTTCAAAAGGAACATCGCTCCACCCCAGGAATCTTATTCTAGGGCTTTCGGCTCAGCTTCCTTCCATGCTACAGGAAAAGCCACCACAACCACGCCGGGTCCGCCACAGACGCTTCCGGCACCACTCTTTTTATTCACTCCTCATGAATTGGAAATTAAAATAAATTGACTGCAATTGATCAGTGGGAAAGTGGAAAATTTCTCAGCATATATTCTTTTTTGTTTTTCACAGTCAAAATCCTGTAAAAATAATAATTAAAAGATAAGTTGCCTTTTATTCTTTGCTCTCAGCATTTAGATGGTCATAACTGTCATGGTTAAGCACACAACATTTCTTAATGGTTCAGGCTTTCTTTAGTTGTGTGCGCCAGATGCTCACATGATATACAAACTTTAATTCCAAAAGGTCTATTTTTGTTACAGTTGTGGGTGAGTTCTCACTTTTATTTTGATGGGAATACCCTATGGCATTGACAGGAAATGAAAAATCACCTTGTTGAAAATAGGGATTTAAAAAAGAAAGAAAGAAAGAGTTCTAGTTGTACACTAAAGACGTACAGGTAAAGGGAAATGAACCTTCTTCAAGGACTTATCTGATGGATGAGGTAAGTGTTCTCATTTATAAAATCAGATGCAGACTGGAGAACTATCAAATACCTCATATAAACTTTAAATGCAAGAAGCATGTACCTAGTACTTAATATATAGTAGGTGATTTTATACATGGTTTAATTTAATCATCTATAAAATCCTACCAAAGAACTGTCAATAGCACATACTACCAGACTTTTTTTTAAAGTAGCTCAGACTGCAGATTATTCCTAGAGATAGTGTTGGAAGCTGTTAAATGTCTTTTATTTAGAACTTGTGATTACCTTTTGGAATAAATGTGGTTGTTTTTTAAATTTTCTTTTGTAACATTGAAGTCAGGCTATTTAAAACACTAAGAAAATGCTAATATTCTATGAAATAGTGAAAGATACTCTTCTATCCCTTCTTGTTACTCATGTGACAATGTAAAGAGTAAATACCATGAGACTGCCACCAACACAGAAGACTCTTATTCCTTCATTGTTACCTCATAATGAACACATGGTTCATTGGTGGAGAAAGGTTAATCTAAAGATTTCTCTTCTTAGAGGATATTTATGATAACTTATTGTGAAAATAATTGGGAAATAATAATTTACTGAATCTAAATCCCAGCAAGTTACTTTGTAGATATTGGCAAATTGATTCTAATATTTATAGGAAAAGACAAAAGAACCCAGTACAGTCAACAGAATATTGCAGAACACAGCTGGAGGGTTAATACCATCCAACGTCACATCTTACTGTAAAGCCATAATGATGACAGTGTGGTAATCGTGATAAGACAGACAAATAGATTAGTGGAACAGAATAGAGACCCCAAAAAATATAGTCAACTGATCTTTGAGGAAGGGGTAAAGACATGTCTTTAAACAAATGGGACCATGACAACTGGACATCCACATACAAAAAGAATAAATAAATAAAAATCTAGACACTGACTTTACACGTTTCACAAACATTAACTTCAAGTGGATCACACACTCAAATGGAAAACACAAAAATATAAAATTTCTAGAAGTTAACATGAGAAAATTTAGCTGATCTTGAGTTTGGCGATGAGTTATTAAGTACAGTAAGAAAAGATCCATGGAAAAAAAATCAAGTTTTAACTTCATTAAAGTTTAAAACAACTAGTCTGTGAAACACAGTGTTAAGATAATAAAAAGGAAAGCCACAGACTGGGAGAAAATATTTGTAAAAGACCTATCTGATAAAGGACTTGCATTGAAAATATACCAACAATTCATAAAATTCAAGAATAAGAAGTGCCAATTGAAAAAATGGCAAAATATCTGAACAAGCATCTTAACACAGAAGATAGACAAACGTCAAATAAACATATGAAAAAATGTTCAACATCATACTTCACTAGAGAAAATTTTTTAAATGAGGTACCTCTACACTCCTATTAGAACAGCTAAAATCCAAAACATTGACCATACCAAATTCTGACAAGAATGTGGTGCAGCACGAACTCTCATCCACTGAAGGTAGGGATGCAAAATGGTACAGCCACTTTAGAAGACACTGTGGCAGTTTCTTATAAACACCATCTCACCATATGATCCAGTAATTGAACTCTTAAGTATTACCCAAATGAGTTGAAAATTGATACTCACACAGAAGTATAAATGTGAATGCTTGTAGTAACTTTATTCTTTTTTGGTGAAACTTGAAAGCAACAAAGACATCCTTCTATAGGTTCTTGGGTAAACAAACTGTGGTACATCCACACAATGGAATAGTATTCAACACTAAAAATGATTGAGCTACCAAGTCATGAAAAGACATGGAAGAACCTTATATGCATATTGTTAGGTGAAAGAATCCAGTTAGAAATGATTACATATTACATGATTCCAACTATCTGACTTTCTTAGAAAGACAGAACTATAGGGAAAGTGACAAATCAGTTGTTGACAGGAGTCAGGAGTTGAGGAGAGTGCACGGATAAGCAGGTGGAGCACAGGGGATTTTCAGAGCAGTGAAACTATTCTATATGACACTATAATAGCAAATATATAACATTATGTGTTTGGCAAAAGCCATGGAACTGTAAAACACATTTTTTTTCTCCAAATTGAAAACTCCTCTAAAAATAAAGTCTATTAATAACATTTATTGAATCTTCTTTTTTTGTCTTTGAGTTAAAATAATATGGTTCATGTATAGCAGTTTACTTGATAGCATCTGATTTATGAAACACATAAATAGTTGAATTCTTAATCATATATAGTAAAGCTGAAGGTAATAGACACCCCAATGAATACTTAAGTATCCAAACTTTTTATCAATTAGGTTATTTCCTAAAAGTTTCAAACTCCATATGTCCATATAGATTTTCATTTCTTATCATACTGTGAATATTTAATTTTTTAAACCTGACCCTTAAGTGTATCAATTGACATTCCACACCATATAGTTTGAACTATGATCTTACAGAATCCAATAGCGGTGAGAATTGACAGCACAATAGAAGCATTCTTTGCTGAGTCACGCATTTCCCTGTCAATCTATTTTACTACTACCTGTAAGCAGAAACCATTGTCTTTTGGAGGAGTTCTAAATGTCATCCAAAAATAGAGTATTCTTGAAAAGAAAATTTTAATTTCACCACAAAGCTCACATTAACGTGAAGGACACTCATTTTGCTTATTGAAAACCAAAAGTTTAAGAAAGGGTTAAGATCAGTTACCCAAGACGAATAAGAAGGCAGAAAAAGGAAGGTGAACAAATTCCAATTTGCCAGACTTCTAGTTAGGAAGAAGTAACAAAGTACAAGAGTAAAGGAGAACAGAAGGCTTCAGCCAAGTGTCACAGAAAAAGGCCAACTGAATTACAAAACTACAGAAGGTACACTGGAAGAACTGAAGGGAAAAAAAAAATTGGTGTTGTCATAGTAGAATAAAGGAATTAAATAAATCAAAATCTATGCCTATCAACATATAAATTTTTAAATTACTCTTATGAAATCCAAAGAATGATGTCCATTAAAGAAGTTTTTATTTACCCCCATAAAGGACATATCTATGCAAACCTTTAAAAATAATGAAGGCCTTTTGTGATTCAGAAAGAGTACTTGACATATTTTCTAGATTGTGAAGCTGTCCGAAGACAGGGGTGGTGCCTGTCTTGCTCTATCTAAACAGAACTGGGAATATACTAAGCTATATTTGCTGAATTAATTCATGAATAAAGTTTTTAAGGCTAATTATTATCTAAGAGGGTTTCAGTGTGTTCCCTATTGCAGGACCTATGTTTTTTGAGGAAAAAATGTTATAAGAAATTGCAAAGTCAACAACATCTGAAGGGCAACATTGGTAGGTAAATTTAAGAAGTTAATCAGATGTTGTCCACAAATTTGACAAATACACAGGCAGATTCTGAATCACCAAAAAAATATTTTTGCTGAAGTAAAAAACTATATACTACTGCTGTTTGGGGAAATTTTTATTTTTATAAACAAAAATTGAAACTCAAAGACCTTCAATCCTACCAAAGCTTAATTTCATTTAATCAGAAATTTATGAACATTCATTCCTTGAGCTTGTGGTTTAATTTACATTTTTCTCCATTTTGTTTTCAGCATAAAAATCTGCCTGTGGTGTTATGTGTATCAGATCATCATGTCATATGCCATTAAGTGATTTACTTAATATTTTTGTCCTTTGGTTTTGAAATTTTTATTGTAGTAAGTTCTTAAATTAAAAGCATTTTTATATCTAGAAATTTTTATTAGGTAAATGCAATCTGTATTTTGTTATTTTGTACAGGATGTTTTGAAATATTGTATTTGCTTTAAATGATTTATATGTACATAATGCCTTGTGGAAATACATTTTGTTATATACTACTAAAAATCTACTTACTCTTTATAAATAAAATGTTCTGGCTAGATTTCTTCTGCTCTAAGCCAATATTAATCACCATACAGGTAGGCTCTGAGAGCAAAGAGCCTCACAAGCATGTCAAATAAATCTTGGATACTGCTAAAGTTTGAATGTAAAAAGACAGCAGTTTGGCATGTTAGGAGTCTATAATAATGCCTGCAACAGAGAAGACGCAGGTGGATTTGTCTCCATTCGTCCTAAGAGAGAGAGTTAATTTGGTAAACTCCTCACTCTCTAAGATTTGATCATCAGACGGGGCCAAACAAGAAGTGGGCTTTCTCAGTTACTAGAAGTGTTCACAGTCTTGGGTATAGTCTGATGGTGATCTAAATAAGAAGGAAACCCAAACAGAATCTGTGTGCCAATAGAGTTACATACATGGATATAGTCTTTCAGAATCACCATATGCAGCAAACCCAATGAAGCATCCTGAATAGCAGATAGAATTAAAGAGAGATAGTTTGAATTAAAAAAAAAAAAGATAAAAATAGCTTTCAGTGATGTAGCAGACACTGTGTGCTATTCTCTGTATTTATTATCTTCTCCAATGTTAACAGCACTTCTGTGAGATAGAATTGTATTCCCTTATTCAAGTTGAAAGAATAGGCAATTCAACCAATCTGTCTAATTCTGAAGCCTGTGTACATTTGAATAATTTTCTTAATAGCTCATGGCTCTCTATTCTGATTATTTTAGACACTCTGTCATAATACTTCAACACCTCTGAAATGAAACCCTCAAAGGGGGCAGATTCAAGTACAGTATACGGCTACAGTCCTGGGGTGAAGTTATCAATTTGAAATGTGAAGTCATTTTGGTACTTTTCCTTTAATTTAGTATAGTTTCTTTAGGCAATCTACTTTTCAGATAATGCTTTCCTGGCTCACAATACTCTTTTTTTTTTTTTTTTTTTTTTTTTTAGTTCTGAACTTCAATTTTTTTTTTAATTTTTTTAAGTTCTTTATTGGAATATAATTGCTTTACACTCTTGTGCCAGTTTCTGCTGTACACCAAAGTGAATCAGCTGTATTTATACATATATCCCCATATCCCTTCCCTCCCTTGACTCCTTTCCACCCTCCCTATCCCACCCCTCTATGTCATCACCCATCATTGAGTTGACCGCCCTGTGTTATGCAGCAACTTCCCACTAGCTATCTATTTTACATTTGGTAGTGTATATATGTCTATGCTACTCTCTCACTTCATCCCAGCTTCCCCTTTGTTCCCCCACCCATCGACCAGCCACCCCCGTGTCCTCAAGTCCATTCTCTACATCTGCATCTTTATTATTGCCCTGTCACTGGGTTCATCAGTACCATTTTTTTAGATTCCATATGTATGTTAGCATACAGTATTTGTTTTTCTCTTTTGTTTGCATCCCCCATTCACTTATAAATAGTAAAAGAAATCCCAGTCAGCTTCGAATTGGAATTTACACAGTCTCTTGATCTTCCAGAACTTCTAACACGTTAGAACTAACACGTTAGAACTTTTTCCTGGAATTAAATTCTTCATTTGAAAGAAGTAACATAGTGTATGTTTTCCTGACTGGACACTGGCTGATACAGATGCTTTGCAAGGAAAATAATCTGAGGAGGAAGTACAGATTTATGAGAGGATCAATGCAGCATGGGCAGGAATAGGAAGCCTTCACAGCAGAGGTGACACTGGAGCTGATTCTTGAGGATTAAATAAAGTGACATAGGGGAGAAGATATAGAAAAAATAAATCCACGAAGATGAAGAAAACAGAAACATCTCAGCAAAGCAGAAACGGAATTGTTTCTTTCATCTCTAATCCAGCAAAAATGTGTTTATAAGATAGTCATGAATCATTTGACTGTCAACAATTGAAAGTTCTCTCATATTATCAATAGCTATATTCTCACTAGAAATGGTCTCTTTCATCCTGAAGTTGTTTTATTCATTACCTTTACCATAAACTAATCAAAGGTTCTTTTGGGTCAAAAAATAGCAAGGCATGGTGCACTAATATAACTTTCCCCAGAGTACAAACTGACTTTCAAGAGCTTTTGGATTGGGATTGAGAGGAAGGAAGCTGCCAGTCTAATCTAGGGTAAATAATTAAAACCCACAATATGAATGGATAATCCTTAATATTCTTTTTCACTTGGACAATTACAGAAACTAATTATTTCCTCAATATTTTCCATGAGGATCTTTGCATTTGTTTCCCAAATCATATCTTAAAGGTATGTCTTTTAGGAATTACTCATTGTTTTTAATTTTAAAATAAATTGAATATAAATATCAATATCTCCTAATTTGTGATTTATTAATTTAACCAGGAATGAAATGTATAAACTTTATATAATTTCCTGGTCCATGCATGATTTCTTGAGGTTAGGACTATTTGCTGTGTTACATTCACAGTAGAGTGTAACTTCCTGCAATTAATAACCAAATCCATACACATTATTTGTATTATGTTAAGTACCTTGTATGTGAAATGTACAGAACGGGCACTTAGTATCTAATTTGCCGTTAAGGCTGTCTTCTCTGTCAATAGCTTTTTTCTCAAGAAAGAGAGGCCTTCTTGTCTCCAGTGTTTATATCTACCTGACCTCCCACAGGATTCCATTAGATCAATTCCTTGGGGTATCTTATTTTGTCATGTCAGCCTCCATTTGCATCATATCATCATTTTTTTATTCAAAAATATCATTTTTTAACATTTACATTAAAAAAAATTAAGACCCAGAGATATTGATTTGTCAGTCATTCAGCTAATAGCAAAACAATCGTTAACACTCAGGTCCTGACATTCTGTGACACTCACAGTTCACAAAATCATACCCCTTTGGTCTACTGCCATGTGTAGAAACAGAAGCTCACTATTATCTCATATATATATAACATCTATCTATCTATCATCTATCTATACTCTCTTATATGAATCACTAATTGATTTTATTCTTCTTAAGCACCAGTTACCCTGATAAGCTGTTCTAATGCTTTTCATTTTCTACCTGAGATTAGTAACATCTGACCTGCAATTGTATAATTAATTGTCTTTCTTTAGATTTGTACACTATTTAGTGTTTTCAACAGTCTACCTATCCCCTGTTGAAAAAGGGAACATTATATGGCTTCTTTTATAAAATTAACTTCTCTTCCATCAATCTGTGTATTAATGATTGTCATTCTCTGATAGATTCAATTCCTCTGTCTCTAGTTTTTCTTTCTTTCTGACTAGAAAAATGCTGTCCTTAAAATCCTATAAAATGAAAACTAAATTAAAAACCAACCCATGATAATAGGAGATAATCTCAGAACTATGGGTTTTAATATCAAGTTTTTCAAAATATCTTCAGATTGCATCTCCTTTCCATCTTTTCTCTAGTAAATAAGCCCTTGAAATCAGTTCACTGGAAGTGCTTGAAAGGGGTAAAAAAGGAAATCACTAAATGTAGAGTCCTTTATGACTTAATTTTGAATTTACAATAGCATGCAACACTTTAATCAAAGCTTCTTTTCTCTGCTTCCAAAAATATAAATGCATATTATTTTTAGTTCTTGACCTTCATTCCTATCTTTCTCCAACTTTTCTTCTTCCTTCTGTATTCACGTGGAAGAGTTCAATCTCTCTCTCCATAGATTGCTTCTGTTTTATCTTTTACCACTCCATAAGGGAATTTATCTTTTCATCTAACATCAGTAATTCCCAAATCTAGATCTCTAGCTTTGGAAATACTTTTATTCTTGCATATTCAATGTGTTCTCTACTAAACAAACAGCATATTCATTTTTTTCTTTTGATGTCATTATTTGAAGCTTCATTAATAATGTGCTACAATAATCTTTTTAATATTTAAAGTAAAATAATCACTGAAATTGTTTTTCCCAGTTTTGAAATTTAAATGCATAATCAGATGAGTATTGTGTGACTCAAGAGTAAGTCATCTTCTCTCTCAACACAAAGAATAGGTAGTTGATGGTGTTTAGAGCTACAACATGAAGCACAACACAAACTTGATCAACCTCATGGCACTGAATAAACTGGCAGATAAGGGAGTAAATGTCAAGGCATAGATGCTTTTCTAGTTTTGGCATCTCTGGCCACTATGCCTTACTATAAAGACAAATGGGGTCAACTTAGTCTAATAATATGTCTAAAGCCTGGAGGGATATCTTAACTTCACTAATTATGCGTGTAAAGGAGACCAGTGCCTGGAATAAAAATCACTTCTAACAGCTTAAACAGGAGGTACAGTTAGCTCTGTACTATACACCTCTGGTGCACTGTGGCACATCCCTTCACACGCATCCACAGCTGTAAGGTACTGTTATGAAGCACTCAGACTCACTCCCTCTTGTCAATGACTCATCTCACATTCACTTAGCCCATCTTTCTGCATTCTTTTCCAGGGTCTTCTCCAGTGACAAGTGTCATCTGTAAATGCCGGGAGTTTACATCCCAAGGGCAATCTTTAATCAATATTGCAGTCAGTGGATAAAGGCTATAGCCTTTTAGGCAGACAATTCTGAGAAGTATTCCTTGTCATTTTTCAGAGGTCTCATGTTGCCTACAAATGAAATATCTGTAATATACCTCACAATGGATTTTCCTCGTTTCTTGTCTCACTGTCTCCCATTATTCCTCAATCACCTCCCCCAAATACTATCTGCATCCAAGTTCTTTTTTCATATTGCTTTTGGTGACCATGAACTAAGACAAGTGGACTTTGATATTAGTTTTCTTTCTAACTCAATAATAAATGCATAATTACATTTGCGCAGGAAATAATTTTTTTTTCCAAATTAATCTTGTTCCTTTGTCTTCCAAATTCCAGAAAATTTCTTGTCTTGTCTTCAGTCCCTAGCATTTGGATGAAGATGTGACTTTTCATTTCAGTGCTCCTTTTTTAGTTTATTTTGTGTATTTTTTTACTCACTTCCTTCAACTGCAATCTAAGTACCCAAAGCTCTTAATTGAATCCCCACAATATATTTTAATTATCAACAATATCCTCTGCAAAGTGTTGATTCTTTTTCATTAATTAATATGGAACAGGTGAATGGAACTCCTTTTTTACATCAACCTCTTCCTCTCTAAATTAGGACACTTAGTACACCTGTGTTCTCTCTTTTCTGGCTGCATTTGTCTCTATCATGATCAACATATCATCGAAGTTGTGGAAATAAAAGGGAATTTCAAATAGTGTCTGGTGGGAAGACTCACTTCCTTTGTGGTCTGAGTTGAAAATGTACTTTGAATTGTGTAGCACAATGCCTCTATGTGCATAAAGTCAATAAATATTTCTTGGAAGTTGTATCACCTAGTCCCACACCCAACCCACACTAATGTGTGGTCTGCAGGAAATCACTGGGCTGAGAAAAGGAGACCTAAGTTATTACATCTAATAAGCCCAGTTATCTTGGGTATGTTTTCAGTCTTCTCAGAGTCTCCATTTTCACAACTTTTTAAATAAGATGGCTCCACTTGATGATTCTGCAGGTGCTTTCCAACTAGAAACATATCTACATACAACAGATGCCTTTTCATTTGTATTATCTTTCCTCTATCATCTAGAAAACTAAGAGGTTTTTGTCTTCCAACAATGACCTAGCCTCTTTTTTTAGAGCCGAACGCCAGGATAACTTTTTCCAGCAATTCGAAAACTCTTATAGTTGTTCCATAAAGCCACATAGTGCGCCCTCAGAGCTTGATTGTAAAGGGTGCAGCTGGTGGTGTCACACATGCCACTGGGTATTCATCCCTCAAACTTGGGTTTGTTTACGTAGTTTCCTATCTCAGTTGTAACACCTATATTTAATTTCTAGTGTATGTTAATTTAAGCCTCAAAGCCTAATCTGAGGTGCTATTTCAGCAGCTTGCCAGATGAATTATCAGTTTCTTTAACACATCGAGTTAAATCTTCTGTTACTGAGAAATTTACTTTTACTTGAATATGTATTCACTACTGAAACACTCTTAGGTTTTTCTATTAGAGATCATGCCTTTTAGACAGTTGGAAAACCTATGCGGTTTAATTCTAGTCTAATCAGCTAGATTTCAAATCCAAACTCCAGTTCTTACTAACTTTGTGGATTCTTATCTCCCAGAGTTTCTAATTTTCCCTTACAGTAAAGGTAACATATTTACTCCAAGTTCTTGAAAATAAAACAATACACTGTATATAAAATAGCTAACATAAGACCTAGTACATGAAGTAGTTTCAACAAATATTACTTCGTATAGAAATGATAAAGGTAGTCTAACACATGGGAATTTAAAAGATAAGTACATTGCTTCACCAGAGCATCTGTTGTTACCAGAGATCTAGAAACATGCAATAAGTCTTAGGAGCTGCTGTATAGTGAGGAAAATAGTCTAGACCTTGGAGTCAGAATTAGGCTTATTCCCCTGCCTACTGTTTACTAGATCTGTGTCAACTGGTAAGTTGTATCATTTCTTCAGCTTCAAATTTCTCAGTAAAATAAATGCCTACCTATAGGATTGTTCCAAGGATGAAAACAGATTCAATAACAAACACAGAATGCTAAACACGGCATCAGGCAAGGAGATGGTACTCAACCAACAGTGGGTAATAATACCTTAAAAATCATTAGCCATCTTTGGAGACAGATATATTTTGAAATATATCCTATTGACAGTCTCTAATGTAGAGCACCTGTCAGATAGTATGTCTAAATTTATAATCAGTGCAATATGGGCATTGTGCAAATATATTCAATATCGGTCCCAGTCTTGAATACATTTCTTCCTTGTGAAAGCATTATTTTAAAAATGTATGTTTGGGCTTCCTAGGTGGCGCAGTGGTTAAGAATCTGCCTGCCAATGCAGGGGACACAGGTTCGATCCCTGCTCCAGGAAGATCCCACATGCCACGGAGCAACTAAGCCCGTGTGCCAAAAAAATAAAAAATAAAAAAATAAAAATATATGTTTGCAGGCTATCACAGAAACTTTCCCATACCTGTGAGGGTTTTTCTAAATTAATCTACAGGTATTATTTGGAAAGAGATGAGATATCTTTGTTCTGCAGAGGATGCTTGTCATATTCCAATTTCTAACTTTACTAAACAAACATCAATTCCATTTGTCAGCCTAAATATCTTTTTCTCAGGGATGCATTCCTCTTCTGTAGACAAGGTATTCTTACTTTGGCTCCCAAAATTGTACTTTATTTTTATTAAATTTACTTTTAAATTTCACTAATACAATACCAAATGCAAAGTGAGAAACCAAAACATATTTTCAGAGTTCACAAATTATTTGTGATAATTTATAACTTAGTCTATGGCATATTCTTTACCAAATGGATACCATGTTAAAAACATGTCAAATAATTCGATTCTCCAGAAGGAATTTCTTCATTGTGACTCCATGGGGAAAAGATGCTAAATCTGTGCAAAAACAAACAAAAAAAACATTGGAGAATTAGTGTCTACTGTTGGGAAATTTTTCAATAAGTGTTTTTATCAGAAAGGCAGAAGCTATTCTGTGTACTCAAGGAATGAAGAATTGTAATAGAATTCAATATTTACACAATCATTTAAATGTCTAGGGGAGCAAAGGTTATAGAGGCAGTGTCTAAGTTCTCTTCAGCACCAAGATTGGTGGTTCTCAGGAATTCTTCCAGAAACTGCTTAGTACCCTGCGTGAGCCCTCTGAATACATATCTGCCCATAAATTGCTCAACACAATTGTAACCTCTGCTTTCCTTATATGTTGCAAATCTCACGTTTGTGCCTCATAGTGAGGACCAGAAAAATCGCCTATATTGTTCCTGGCTTTTCCTTTACAATGCAAGGGAGATCTTAGGAGTTGATGGTCATAGCAAATTAATAATCATAGACTTTGCCAGAACTCAGGCAAAATATTCTCTAAATAATCATATTTTCTTTACCAGGTAATAGAACTGCTGTTTTATACAAATCAAGAGGATGAAATTACCTTAGACTCTTATGTGAATATGTTCTCTTTAGTTGTGCAGTGCATGAGCTATGCAAGCAAATCTTCTAATTATTCAGACAGCTAGATGTAAAGGAGGGGGTGATGAAGAACTGTATACAGGACTAGCTGCTAAGGAAGAATATGTTCCATATTAAATCACTTAATTGGCATAATGATTTATACATTAACGTGAATCTATCAACAGATGACTAATAACTGAGGTTGTGGGTAATTAAATATCTGTGTGGAATAAATAACATGCCTAGATAAGCTGGAGGTTCACTAATTTTATCTACTCTAGGATCAGCATTTAGATTAGGAGTAACTGAATACAAATTCTGTAAAAAGGAATACCTGCAAATATTTTTTTATCATCTTTTCCTTTCCTTTCATTTTCTTTTCCTATCTTTCTTTTTCCTTCGTTTAAAAAATATTATTTTAAAAATTGAGGTATAATACACATACAGTGAAGTACACAAATCTTAAACATGTAACTCAATTAAATGCATATATGTATTATTCATATGACCACTACTCAGACTGAGATACAGAATATTTTCATCACCCCAGGATAATCCTTCATGCCCCATTTCCCTTAGTGCTTTCGAGGTAACTCCTGCTCTTATTTCTGTTATCAGAGGTTAGTTTTGCCTGTCTTTGAGATACTTCACTAGTGAATTATGTAAATGCACTTATTTGTGTTCTATTCTTCCATCCAACATAATGTCTGTCAGGTTCAACTATGTTGTATTTTATCATAGCTTGTTTATTTTTATTACTTTGTAGTGATCCATTATGGAAATTACTCCACTTTATTTAGACATTATTTGTTCTTTATTTAACTTGTGTCCACATTTTGGTTATTATGAGTAAAGCTGCTATGAACATTCTTATGTGTGCCTTTTAGCTGACATACACATTTCTCATGAGTATATACCTAGGAGGAGAAATGTTGGGTTATATGTTGGCTTTTGTTTAGCTTTAATAGATATAAAACTATTTTCTGAAGTGGTTGAGCCAACTTATATTTCTATTAGAAAATATGAGTGTTCCATTTCCTCTGTATCCTCTTCAGCATTTAGAGTGAGCACGTTTTAGATACAGTGGTTGAATTAATTGTGTGTTGTCATAACAGTGTAGTTTCTTGTTACTACTATTAGTGAGTCTACATACAGTAAAATAAATGTTCATGGTACACGGTTCTATGAGTTTAACACATACATAGATTTTTTTGTAACCATTGTCACAATCAGGATGCAGAGCACTTTCACCACCAGAAAAAGTTCCCTGGTGCCACATCTAACACTTTAAAACCACTGATCTGTACTTCATCCTTACAGTTCTGCTTATTCTAGAATGTCACATAAAGGATATTATACAGTGTGGAACCACTCATGGCTGGGTTCTTTCGCTCAGCATGCATAATGCCTTTAGATTTGTTCATGTTGTTGAGTGCCTATTGAAAATTAACTACTTCCTGCTGAGTAGGGGTAGTGCATTTTAAGGATGCACCACAGATTGTTCATCCACTCACCCACTGAAGTACGTTAGGGTTGCCTCTAGTTTTGAGTGATTATGAGTATCATATATTTGATATCATATAAGAAAATGCCAAACAGTTTTCCAGAGTGGCAATACCATGTTGCATCACCACCACCAATAATAATATTTCATTGATATTTTATTTTGCATTTCTCAAAGGGCAATTGATATTGAACACCTTTTCATGAGCGTTATTACCATATGTCCTCTTTGGTGTAATGTCTAAGTCTTTTGCTCTTTTTATTTTCTGGTGGTAGAGAGCTGTTTGTTGTGTACTCCTGAGTTTTGAGAGTTCTTTAAATATTCTGCTTGCTATTGTTATCACTCCATTGGAAAAGCTTATATTCACACCCTTCTGACCCCAAAGTCATTTTCTAATTAATGTCTAAGCTGAGAGTAGGCCTCCTGTATTAGTAACTATGTTGTTAGATGTACAGTCTGTTAACAAAAAATCCTTATCTGCAGAATCTCTTTGTAATATCATTTACCCCCTAAACTAAGCACCCTACACTATGTCTCTAAAGTATACCAAGAATGCCAGGTTGTTTTTCACCTGCTCAATCAAATTGATCCTCCAAAAAAGCCTCTTCTCTTTACTATTCTATTATTTCAACTATAATCAAACTGTAATTTACTTAGTGTCTGTCTCACTACTAGACAGTGAGTTCCTTACAGAATTCATGTCTAGTTAAAGTTTGAGTCCCATTGAGTGTCAATGTTATTTGTACTAAAGGAGATGTTTGTTTTCTTCTGAATAGAGGCATTTAGACAGTCTTTATTTTCTCTCTAATTTATACATTTTGAACAAATTACTTTATACATATTTCTCTTATTTTATGACTTGTGTAATTAGAAAGTTACAGGTGATAGTTTCAAAACTTAAACTATATAGGCATAATGACATAAAAGTCATTATCTAAAACATGAACAAGTTATTTATTTAGATTTTAAACTACCCTATGAAATAATGTATTTGTTTCTACATGATCAATAATTTATGAAAGATTTACTCAAGTGCAGTAAGCTACAGTTTAAAGTACAGTGAACTGGATTCAGCACAATTAGAATAAAATCTAGCCAATGAACATAGTAATCAGGTAGCATATGTCATACTGTTTCTCAATTTAGGCCTTAGATTTCTCAACTATAAAATAAGTAAGCTTTCTTTGATGATATCCGAGATTACTTTCAGCTATGATGTCTTTCTAGCTTTCAAAATAGCTTCAACACACACACAAAAAAAATAGCTTCACCTATTTCTAAACATATAACAAAACAGAAAATGAAAACACTAATTTTCAGCCTGAGTTTCCTTGGCTAATGGACTCTCAAAAATAGATGTTAACCAATAAACTAGCACATAATGCTTCAGGCTGTTTTCCACAGAGACACAAAGTAAATCCCTACAGAATTATATTTCAAATAAGAAAAATGTATTTTGTCACCACTAAGATATTTTCAAAACTTCTTATCAGTACCATGAAATTTGAACGTAGAGAAAAATAATTTTTTTAAATGGCACAGAAAGGTCTATCATTCTTTGAAAATGGGTAAAATGATGCATGCTGGGCAGTAGACCTAAACAACCCAGAAAACTTACACAGATATACAGAAAGTTGATTTCCTTTTTTATTCAATGTGATCACCACGGCGTTAGTAACTCAATTTATATTACAACTTCCATGATGTTTCTTTTTGTTGCCATCAACACTCGTCTGTCATGTCACTCCCTAGGCATACCAAGCTCCTTGTGTCAAACAACATAAAACAATAAAACATTTGAATTTGAATGAACTTTTTATAACTCCATGCCTAACAGCACTCCATTCTGCTGAGAAAGATAAATTTAAAATATGTAAATCTATTATTCTCTTTTAATCCTTTCCATATTCCCATCACCTTGACAATAGAATCCAAAGCAGCATAGCCTGGAAAGCCCTTCCTGATACTAAAAGTAATTACTTCCTGATTCATTTACTCATCAATATCATCCCTGATGCGCTTTCTCTTTAATGTTATTTGTTTTATCAAGTACTTTAAAAAAAAAGCACCTCTGTTTAGAAAAATATAACGTTACTTTTTCCTCAAAATTAGTTACTGAGGGTTTAAATGTAAACCCTTTCTATTATTCCTTATTTTGTTTTGCATAAGTTGTTCATACTTATTAATATTTCAATTTAGCACAAAGGAGAGTTAAGCCTGCCTTCTGGATCAAAGAACAGGTAACAGCCAGTGCTCTAAGCACATTCTAAGATCTGTCCAGATTCTGTTTCTGCCACTTAGCTTCTTTTTCACCTCAAACATTCCATGTTTCAAAGGTAACATGATAAATTAAAATCTGCTCAGGATTTAGCATCAGAGAAAATGAAATCAGCTCCAGATAAGAACAATGATACAAAAAGAATACTAACATCAGGAAGGATAGGGGTCATAAGAATAGGTATTGAGCGCCTATTATGTGACAGTTGCTTTAAATAATATTTCCATTAGTTCTTTAACATAATCTTTTAGAGAAAGTTGTTAATGTTCCTTGTTCTCGCCTAATGAAGAGAATACAGCAGACTGAAAAAGTTAAGTGACCTTCTCAAACCATCGAAGGTGGTAAATAGAGTCAGCATTGAAACCAGTTATGCCTGACACAAATACTCTTATTCTTTCCTCTCTTCCTGCCAAGTAAAACTATGTTATGCAGGTTATTTTCTTTAATATCTTTGAAAATCACTCTTCTCTTCTAAAATATGGGTATAATGTTACCTATACTAAATATTTTTGAGGACAAGATGTGAAAACATATGTGATGCCTCATTCAATTCTATTAAATATCCATTCATCAATAGCATTTATTGAGAAGTATCTTTGTGGTAGATCTGTTTTCTAAGTGTTCTGAGTACAACAGTAATAAATAAAACTGAAACGAATCCCTGCCTTCAAGGCATTTTTTATTTTAGTAGGGGGAATAGACAATAAGCAAAATAAAAAATAAAAATTAATCAATCCTTACAGCTAATCCTTAGTTTGCCTTGAATTGCAACAGAAGTTTAAGGCCTAGAAGTGACTGGACGCTCTGCTTGTGAGTAAGGTGTAGAAAGAGGCAAGAGACTGTTACTACCATTCTAAGAGTGAGAAGAGCCAGATAATCTACAAAATCATCATTTTCCTTGACCTCATCAAAGAGCTAAGGTTACAAGGCAACACAGGGAACTGAATTCCAGAGAGTAACAAATGCCTCCAAGGAGAGCAGAGATATATGAACTGTTTCACCTTTGACAAGCATCAGAGGAAGAAGCGGTCTCCATAGAAGTGGGTAAGAATAAATCAGCTGCAATTTTAACAAATTTCTAAAGGCCAAATGTGGGCTACCATACCAATTTAAAATAGATCTAGATATGTGAGAATTCACACGTACTTAGAAGCTCTTTTCCATGTGTCTCTCCTGTGTATTCACAGAGTAGAGAAAAGAGAGGCCTGGGGAGCCTTCCTCAATGCACAGTCCTATGGGTGGTGATGGCTGCTGACCTGGGAGAGGCACACACTCATGCTAGAACCCTTCAAGGCTTCAAGCCACTGGAGGAAGGGTATCAAAACCTCTGTTGCTCAAAGTGGAAAAGTACAAGCAGAACCCTCTGCCTTTCCGAGGTTAGAAAACCCTCTGTGTATCCCAGGAAACCAAGTGCAGATCCAGGGTTTGAGGACACAATTCAACCCACAACACACTAAAAACTTTAACCCAGTGATCCTAGACACAGCTGTACCTCAGTATCAGTGGAGGATTGGTTCAGGATCACCCACGGATACCAAAATCCATCAATGCTCAAGTCTCTTACATAAAATGGTGTAGCACTTGCATACAACCTAAGCACATACTTCTGTATACTTAAAATATCTCAAGATTACTTATAATAGCTAATATGATATGAATACTATGTAAGTAGTTGTAAATATAATGTAAATGCTGTGTAAACTGTTGCTGGACACGTGGCAAATTCAAGTTTTGCTTTTTGGAACCTTCTGGAATATTTTTGTATATTTTTGATCCACATTGGTTGAATCCACTGATGCAGAACCCATGGATACAGACGGCTGACTGTATTTTAAATCCTGTGGGATAATTTCATCATGCTGTCATCTCTGAGTTTTTTACCTCTTGAAAATATATTATTTTGTTTCCTTTTAACACACATATCTTGTTATTTTTGACTGAGTACAAAACTGTGTGTAGTGATTGAGAAATTTACAGCTGGAAATAGCCAGCTGTTTTCTACTATCAGGTCATAAGTGTGAAAGACTGGGATCGTCTAATTACTCATTGAGCTGGATCTGGGTTTTGTCATTGCTATTATCCTTATTTCCTTACACACTTCACATTCCCCCAGTAGTAGACTCTTGTTGCTTATTATTCAGTGTCGGGCTTGTGATGCAGAGAGAGAATGTTTCTAAATCCTCCTGGTTCATCCTCTGTTTTTGGTAAGACCTATGCTTCTGGGTTTAAGGTTGGGCCTTCTGAGCCTTCCTTCACTCTCTTCCTCTTGAAAGTCAATACTTCCCTGTATCTGTCTTGGGCCTTGGGTATGAGAAAATTTCTTGCTCTTCCTCCAGTGGCAGGTGGCTTTTACTTCTACCCTTTTTCCAAAACACGTCATCATCATCAACAACAGCAAAAGAAGTACAACCAAACACAGATTTAAAGGAGCTCAGAGAAATATACATATTATTAATTTTAAAAAAAGAAAAAAAAAAAAGCTAGGCACATCATAATCAAATTGCACAAAAGCAAATATTAAGAAGAAATTCTGTAAGCAACATGAAGAAAAAAAAATTACACACAGAGGAACAAAGATAAGGCATATGGCATGCCATCATTAAACACTATAAGAAGAGGAAAATATTTGCCTACACAGAATTCTATACCCAGTGAAAATATTTTTAAAAAATGAAGGTAAAATATTTTCTCAGACAAACAAAAACTGAGATAAGCCATTTCTAGTAGGCCTAATTCAAACAAATATTAAAATAATTTGTTTAGGCAGAAGAAATAGATGTAAATTTGTACCTATATATAGGAAGAAAAAGAGAAGTATATATGGTAAAATGTAGGCACATATAAAATACATATTCTTATTTTTATTTACTTTAAATAATGTGGATTATCTAAAGCAAAGAAAGTAGTAATGTGTTTTACAACATATGCAAAATTAAATTGTATAAAAAGAATAGTATAAAGGATAGGATGGAGGGAATGAAGTATACTTTAAGATTCTTACATTCTACCTGAAGTGGCATTATATCATTTGATGGTTCATTGTGATAAGTTAAAGTTGTGTGTTTTAAAATAAATAAATGTAAAAATAATGTTCAACTAAGTGGAGGTAGATGAATTAATAAATTCACAATTAATGGGAAAAAGGTAGAAAGTGGAGATCAAAAGTAACTGATGAGACAAATAAAAATCAACTAGAAATGGTAGATTGAAATACAACCATATAAATGTTGTATAGAAGGTACTACTAACAATCAAGAAGACATACAATGTAAAATATGTATGTATCAAACAGCAGAACTTTAAAATTCATGACTCAAAAAAATGATAGAACTGAAAGAGTAGTAGAAAAAATCATAATTCCTTTTGGAGATTTCATCACTTACTATTCGATACAATAAGTAGACAAATTAATCAGTAAGAATGTATAGGACATAGATAACTTCAAATACTAATAGCCAATTCTATCTAATTGGCATTTATAGTAAACTTTACTCTGAAAGGAGCAAGATACTTATTTTTCACATGCACATGGAATATTCACTATAGTTTGGTTGATTAAAAAATAATATTCAACTAATTTAAAATAATTTAAATCATGAAAAGTATGTTCTCTAACTATGATGGATTAAATTATAAATGTATAACATGAAAATATCTACAAATTCTCTGAGGTTTTGAAAATGAAGGAATCCATCTCTAAATAATCCATAGATCAAGGAAGAAATTTCCAGTAAAGTAAATATTTATTTTGAATTTAGTAAAAAACAAACAAACAATCAAAACTATAATGCTTGGGGGATGCAATCAAAGCAGTGCTTAGGAGGAATTTTGTAAGATTAAATGTCTGCATTATGAAACAGAAAGATCTCAAATCACTACTTAAAGCCTCCAGCATTAGAGAGAGGAAGGAAATAAGAGCAAATATCAATTAAAAAAAGAAAAAATACAGCGCAATCAAAAGTAATTCATTGAATAGAGCAATAAAACTGATAAATATCTATCCAGGATGATAAAGTAAAAAAATGAGAAAACACATAAAACATCAATATCAGGATTAAAAATGATGACATCACTACAGAGCCTACAGATATTAAAAGAATAAAAATAGAGTATTATTAAAATTTTATGCCAATATTTTAATAACATGGAAATATATTTTTAAGAACTTTTATTGAGATACAGTTAACATACAATAAACTGCATATATTTAGAGTGTACAACTTGGTATTTTTTTTTCTTATTAGTAATGCATATGTGGCAATCCTAATCTTGAAATCCCAATTCTTGAAAGACACAGAATACCAAAGCTCATTCAAGATGAAGCAGATAACCTAAATAGAAAACTCCTATTAATAAATTGAATTTTCAGTTAAATACCCCTCCTAAGATAAAATCTCAGGCCTACATGGCTTTATTGGTAACTAATTTTAAAAACATAAGGAAGAATTGATAGCAATTCTACTAAAGTAAGCCACAAAGTAAAAAAAGAGGAACAATTTACAACTCCTTTTTTTAGGCCATCATTCCTGTAATCCCTAAACTAGCCTTTACAAGGAAAGAAAACTACAGATTAATATACCACATAAACCAAGGAACAAACAACCCTTAACAAAATGTTGACAAAATCCAAAAGAATATAAAATATATTTTAAAAATACATCATGGTTAAGTGAGATTTATCCTAGAAATTCAAAATTGTTTCAACATTCAAAAAACAGTCATTATAATTCAACTTTTCAACAGAACAAATTAAAAGTGAACCATACAATCATCTCAATAGACACAGTTTACAAAATTCACTACCCATCCGTGATTCAAAATGAAAATAAAGAAGAAAGTAAAATTTTCGGGACTTCCTAGATGGCACAGTGGCTAAGATTCCACGTGCTAATGCAGGGGACACAGTTTCGATCCCTGCCCCAGGAAGATACCATATGCCTCAGAGCAACTAAACTCATGTGCCACAATTACAGAGCCTGCGTTCTAGAGCCTGTGAGCCACAACTATTGAGCCCATGTGCCACAGCTACTGAAGCCAACATGCCTGGAGCCCGTGCTCCATAGCAAGAGAAGCCACCACGAGAAGTCCGTGAACTACAGTGAAGTGTAGCCCCTGCTCGCCGCAACTAGAGAAAGCCCGTGTGCAGCAACAAAAACCCAACAGAGCCAATAAAAAAATAAATAAATAAATAAAAAGTAAAACTATCAATACTTTAGGAATAGAATAATATTTTATCAATTAGATAAAGTGTACCGATGCAAACCCCATAACAAAAATCATACTTTATTAGAATGACTGAATACTTTCTGCATGAGACTGGGACCCAGGAAAGGATATCTACTCTTAGGACCTCTACTGAGCTTCACACTAGAGGGCTGGTCACTGTGGTAAGGTTAATAAATAAATGTTTAAATAAACAAATCATTTTAGAGATTATAACATAGGAAAGAAAATGTTTTTAAGACACTTAATCATCTATGAAGAAAATTCCTGAGACTATATAAAATAGCTATTCAACTAATAAATTAATTTAGTAAAGTCCCAGGAAACAAAGAGGAATGGCTTGAATACCATAGGAAATGTGAGAATTTTATTGGGGTGATGGAACTATTCTGTACCTTGATAGTACTGGCAGTTACACAATGGCATAAGTTTGTCAAAATGCAGATCTGTACAACAAAAAGAATAAATTCCAACGTATGTTAATTGAATTAATAAACAAAGCATTATTGGAAAAAAAAGAAACAGACATAAATATAGGTTGGATGAAGAATACTATTTCCCCTACCCTACCAAAGCCTTTTTGGTACCTCCGCCTCCAGTCTCATCTAAATTTCCCTTTCTTGTGTGTTTGTGTTCTTGGATGGAGGTGTTAAAAGTATCCATTGGGCTGATATTTATACTAGTTTGTTCTCGATAATTTTTGGTGCTCACTTTTTCTCTGGATGTAAATGTAATTGATGAAATCATCACTTCATTAGAAAGTACTATTGCATTTTCTTTTGCTTTTTAATTAATTATGAATCAAAGAATACTTTCAAAATTAATTTTAGTAACTCCTCCCTGAAAAATTTTCAAAAGCTCAGGCTATTGATTGAATAAAATAATTATTATTTCTAAAGACAAACTTCAGTTTTATTTTACCAAACTTTATCTTCTGAATGATCCATCCGTCATTCGTATTGTGAGATCTTAAGGTTAAAAAGGATTAAAGAGGTCCTGGGCTCTAGTGTTTAATCTAAACATTAAGGATTTCCTTCTCAATTTCCTTAACCCAAGGTCTCTGCTCTGCCTCCACTCAAATCAGCAATGACACATTGTTTCATGCCTTTCTTGGGTTACCCATTCCATCCTTCCACAGTTGTTAGTGTTGCCATTTTGTTTTGTTGTTGCTATTTTTGCTTTATATTTACTTTAATGTTCTATTTTACATTCTTCTGAGTCATGCTAATGCAGCCCTCAAGCAACGTTGTTCTCTTGTTCCGCTTCCACATGCTAGCCCATACAACATGGGAAGATCTCAGGTTTTTCTATGCTTCACAGGCTAACATTACTCCTACTGTTTTCATGAACAGATTTCAAAATCCCTTGCCATCTTTTAAGTTTAAATTCATCCATTGACAGTCTTTTTGTAGAGCAGTAGCAAGAAATGAACTCAGTTTTACTGGGCCTACTATTCTATCTCTACATTTACTGATTTAGTAGTGTCAAATGATTGTTTTCATTAAAAAATTCTCCTCTTTAAGTTTGTAGCTTTCAGTGTTTACCATTATTAGAAAAACTATGATTTTTATGTGATGTCATGTTACTATATTATAGGGTATATAAGAATTGCTGTTTTGTTGAAAATAATATTATATGCATATACCCATCTGCTCAACCTTTTGAACAAGAAAGGAAAAAGAAATTACTAACACAACTGAAGAATCTATTGTGTCAGGCACTATGCCATAACTTTTGCATTCATTTTCTCCATTAATTTCCAAATCAGCCCTTTAAAGTTATCATTATATATTTCCATTTAAAGTGGGAAAACCAGGCTCAAAGAACCTAATTAAACTGCCTAAATTTACACAAATTGTGAGAGAGGAATAAGAACATGAGCCAATATCTGTTGTCATCAAAGCCCAACAATACATATGACTTGAAATCTTCAGAGAACAACAAACCAGAATAGTCTGAATTCACATTACTTACAAAAATGGACCATACATTGTCATATTTGTAATAACATGCATATGAGAATTTGTGATGTTTTTCATGTGGCTAGGATGATATATATTGGCTAATACTCTAAAACATTTATAACAGCTTGTTCTAAATATTCACATGTTCTGGTGAATTAAAGGTGAATGCGGAAGAAGTATTTTACAATGATCAAATTATGAATGCCCACATATAAGTGATTTAAGTAATAATATCTTCTCTTAAATTAATGACTATACATTATTGAGAATTAAATAATTAGACATTATTTAAGCCAGTGAATGTGTGCTCTATGTCTAACTTGGTATGCTAGTTCAAAGCAGTTAGGAATCTTATGCCAAAAGGTATATAAAAAGAACTGCAATTTTTCCTTGGTAAGATTATGGTATGCACCTGAGAACATTTTCTTTGTGCTAGCCATGTTCTCCCAATCCTACCTCTATCTGATTTTCTACTTGGATAGGTAAACCTAACCTTATTCATGGCTTTGACACTTGAGGATTTTGGCAGCACTTGATTTCTTGGTTCTTATAGGGATGCTCCTTACGCAGCAACAACTGCCCTCGTTCCAGCAACCTGGGATCCAAAACTGACAACATATTCTTTTCTTTCTATGCTTTTTCTTCTCCCTTAAAATCCCCTCTCCTTTACCAAGTCACAGTCTACCAATTATTTTTGATTTTTAGTTGAGGTATAATTGACATACTTGACAACATATTCTTGGTAATTACATTGCTCTTTAACTCAACAACAGCAATGACTTGATGACCATTTTCTGTCTCCTTGTCCCCAAAATTTGTGTGAGAAGCAGATTTAGAGAACATTTATATTTAGATAGTGCTATCTCAGTTGATTTCTAATTAGCTTCCACTTCCTATCCCCAGAGAATAACAACATTGGCAAAACATTTTACCTCACTGATCTAGTTATTTAATTTATATTCCTGGACATTACTTCTAAAATATGGTAGATGTGCCATAAAATTGTTGGTGCCAAGAGGAAACAGCAAAACCATTCCACCAATGTGCAATTCACTTATACACTTTGCCATTTTGGGATAAAGAGGTGGATTTCAAGTGTAATCTTTGCAAGAGAATTTGCCTGGACCCCCATGCTTTCTATCTGGCAGTCAGGAACATCACCTGATTACTGTGACCATTCAAATCCCACAAATCCCACTAAGTGCAGGGGTATGGCAGAAACCATGGATGCTTTTTAAAAACCACATGTTAATGAGGCTCTATGAGACCTGGAACACCACTGTATGTATCTGAAAAATAATTCTGTCAGTTAATTATTATACATACGATTTCAAGGAAAGGAAGACCAAATTTTAAATGGAATTTCTAGATCAAAGTTCTGCTTTTTGATAAATGAGTGCTGCTTTATGATTACTTGAGATAAACAATGGTAAATAACTCTTTGTTCCACTTTTTAACAGATACACAAGAAAATAATCTTCAACCACGATTTCTTTCTTTATCAATATCACAAAATCATCTCTGCTTTCCGGAGAGGTTTAAAAAATTAGGCCGATGACAAGTGACATTGGAAGGTTAATCTCATTACTCCGTACTCTGTTCACATCGGTCTGGCCTCCTCACAATGAGAAGCATTTATCTGTTGACAGTATAGCAGTGATATGAAGTAATTTGTAAACATTATCTAGAAAGAGAATATTCGACTTTCATTTTCCACAGAACACTGCCACGTAATCATGATCTTCTTTGGACTTCTAGTACTTAAAGAGGCACTACAAGAGAATACCTCTGGTAATCATGAAAATATAATTTTGACAGGGGTTAAGCTGATTCACTTTTGCCATGACTAAATGAAATGATCTACATAAAGCACTTTATACTATTCCTGGCCCATAAGCATTTGAATATTATATATTTCTTATCTAATGATGTTAAGGTATTTATATGATCACTAATAAGGTGTATATATTAATATTAATATTTATTTTTCTAACACATAGGCAACACCTGGACTTACTCAGTCTTTGATGTTTTTACAAGGTGATCAGCATTTTAAAATATTGCCTCATTTGAAATACTCTCCTCAGCTAATCAGGAGCTGGGCCCAATTTCTGCATAGCACTTCAGGGGATATTTGAATTGTGAAGAGGTGTTTGTGTCTTTAATCACACAGTGTGCATGAGACAATTAGAATAAAAAGCCATTAATAGAAGAGGGCATATCTAAGATGTATGTTTAGAGGAAAGTCAGGATCATGTCATGATTAAGTACGGGCTCTTTGTCCAGCGCAGGCTCTGAAAATTAGGAAAGGTAATGTACACTTTTGTAATTCAGTTTTCTTTTTCTTCTATATAGTGGGAATAGTGCTACCTATGCTTTAATATTCTTATGAGGTTTAATGGGAACATGTGTACAAAGCATTTACCTCTTTGAGAAGGCCCAGTGATGTAAGGGCTTGTGTTACTTAAAACTCCAACCTGTGGATGCACATGAACTTGGCTGACTGATGACTGAAAAGGTAGGCAAGATTTTCATCACATCATCTTTCATCTCCTCCTTCCAGCCTCATTCCCACCCCACCGCATTCCTAGTATGGCATTAGTCCTGCGCTTTGCTCCTTGGTTGCTGGGAAATTCAACAACTCTACTTCAGAAACAAATGAAAGGAAACAGGAGAAATTGTAGTAGCTTCTTCACCTGTGTAATACTATCTGCTTTTCATCTACATGGCCATTGTCATCATTTGTTTTCCATTGAATAATTTTGATTCTTCCTAGCAGGCTTTGTTCAATGATTTAGTTTGCTTTCCTCTATGGACTATGCACTGCTATGTTACTTCTCCATTAATTCAATCACGGTCCTTACATACAGTCTCTTTGATTCAGTATTGTCTCAGTTTTAACAATTATTAGCCCAGTGAAATTTTTTTATCAAATGAAACAAAAAAGTAAGGTTGAAAAGTAAGCATATCTATTAATGTTGTTTGAATCACATGGTATAATAATTATTAAGGGTTTTTATTATTTTTATATCAATTTGAATCTTCTTTTTGACTAAATTATACTTTTTTATAGAAAATCTCCACAATATATTGAATTGAATAAACTTGGTGAGAAAGGGTATTTTATTTTGCACTTGGCCTCTGCTTTGTCAAGGGGACACTATATTCTACATTTTCTCATTTAATTATTCAACAAAAGATATGTATTGTACAAATATCATATTCAGGGACTGCTATGTAGTTTGAGGGGATATAAAGAAAGATGAACAAGACATGGGATCTATTCTTACATTTCACATTCCTAAGGACTAGATATTTTTTAAATCCAAGAATTCTCCTTTCCTTTCTAATTGCCTCAAAAGTAATTAATAGATATGTTTTGAATATTGAATATTTTATAAGTATGAATAATAAAACTCCAAGGATCACAGATTATCAAAGTTGAGGTGACTCTAGACCTTGTTTTTCACCCATCTTCATACCGTGCCCCCCCACCATAATTTTACTTCATAAAGGAAAGGAAGAAAATCAATACAAAGGTGAAGGCCCTCTGGGGTTTATAAAACCTAAATAGAAAAAAGGGCATCCTAAGAAATTCTACCTAACAAGGCTGAATATCCAGTTGAGAAGATTTAATAATACACAAATATTTTATTTTACATATTTTTCTTAGACTAAAAATTCAAAAAATCAGGTATTCTAATTAATATAAGGGCTATTTGTTGTTAAGGAAAATGACAAGACATGAAGTCATACACAGCAGAATATAAATCTCAGCTGGGCTCCTAATTAGCGCCAGATTTGGACAAGCCCTAAAATTTTTTTTTGTATCAGCTCTTTATCTGTTAATTGAGCATAACAATACCATATGTACAGTCAGATTTTTTGAGATTTAAATAAAAAAAATTATAATTTCATACAAACATTAAATACTCAGATAATATATCTCACCAATTAGGAAATTTCAAAAATGATCCACTGTTGTAGAAATATTTTTCAGTGTATTATCCTCTACTTGATGTTAGGACATTGCTACTCAAGCAAAGTGAATTGCTGGCAAGTCTCTGACTAGTTTATACCTTTAGGTTTTGCCAATTATATTTCTACATGGCTCCTTAAAAATTATTACTTCTACTGTTATCATATTCAAGGATTTATCAGAAATCTGTTTATACTATAGTTGTATAACAATACTAATGAGAATGTATTCATTCATTTATTCATTTCTTCAAGAAATACTGATTTAGTGCCTACTATCTGCCAATTATTGGGTCGTACACTAAAGACAGACTGTTATAAAAGACAAGCTCTCGGTAGCGGTTCCTGGGCGGCCCGCCATGGCCCTGGCGGGGCGGCCGCGGCCTCGCCTCTCCGAGTCCTCGGGCAGCGTCGCCGAGCCGGCCGACGTCCGGGCAGGCACCGACAGGCGGCGGAGCGGCGGCCGGCGCGCTTAGCGCCCCGAACATGCGGCAGTCCCTGCGGGCGACCCCGGGCTGCGGAGAGGCGGCGGCGGCGGCTCGGGAGCGAGGGAGGGCGGCGGCGGGGACGCCCGGCGGCCGGCGCGGAGCCCTAGGGCGGCCGCCCGGGGTGGCCTGGGGCTTCGTGGACGAGGATGCTGTCCCGCAAGAAAACCAAAAACGAGGTGTCCAAGCCGGCCGAGGTGCAGGGCAAGTACGTGAAGAAGGAGACGTCGCCCCTGCTGCGGAATCTTATGCCTTCATTTATCCGGCACGGTCCAACAATTCCAAGACGAACTGATATCTGTCTTCCAGATTCAAGCTCAAATGCCTTTGCAGCTTCTGGAGATGGAATAGTTTCAAGAAACCATAGTTTCCTTAGAACTCCAATTCAGAGAACACCTCATGAAATAATGAGAAGAGAAAGCAACAGATTATCTGCACCATTTTACCTTGCCAGGAGTCTAGCAGATGTCCCTAGGGAATATGGCTCTTCTCAGTCATTTTTAACAGAATTTAATTTTGCTGTTGAAAATGGAGACTCTGGTTCCCGATATTATTATTCAGATAATTATTTTGATGGTCAGAGGAGGCGCCCACTTGGAGATCGAACACACGAAGACCGTAGATACTATGCGTACAACCATGATCTCTTCCAAAGGGAGCCACTGAACCAGGGCAGGCGTGCTTCAGGTATTGGGAGAGTTGCTGCTACATCTTTAGGAAATTTAACTAACCATGGTTCTGAAGATTTACCCCTTCCCCCTGGCTGATCTGTGGACTGGACAATGAGAGGGAGGAAATATTATATAGACCACAACACAAATACAACTCATTGGAGCCATCCTCTGGAGCGAGAAGGACTTCCTCCAGGATGGGAGCGAGTTGAGTCATCAGAGTTTGCAACCTATTATGTAGATCACACAAATAAGAAGGCTCAATATAGGCATCCCTGTGCTCCGAGTGTACCTCGGTATGATCAACCTCCTCCTGTCACATACCAGCCACAGCAAACTGAAAGAAATCAGTCCCTTTTGGTACCTGCAAATCCTTATCATACTGCAGAAATTCCTGACTGGCTTCAGGTGTATGCTCGAGCCCCTGTGAAATATGACCACATTCTGAAGTGGGAACTCTTCCAGCTGGCTGACCTGGATACATACCAGGGAATGCTAAAGTTGCTTTTCATGAAAGAACTGGAACAGATTGTTAAAATGTATGAAGCCTACAGACAGGCTCTTCTCACGGAGTTGGAAAATCGCAAGCAGAGACAGCAGTGGTATGCCCAGCAACATGGCAAGAATTTTTAAGTTAATTTTTTAAAACAAATTTTAAGTTTTATAAGGGCTTTAAAATATTTTCACAGATAAAAAACTTCAAACAAGAACTTTGGTTAATAAAGGCAGCTTACTTTTTGGAAATTATAAAGTTCTAATTTTACATGTATTTTGTTATTAAAAATATTCTTTTATTGAGAAAAAAATGAGTTTATCATTTTAAGAGCCAGCATGGCAGACACTTCTAAATGCTGTATATTTGGAAACTGCTTTGAATATTCTCAGTGGAGACAAATGCAGTAAGAAATGTCATTTAACCAGATATTAAATAGGAAATGATCAGTTGGTAAACTCTCAAAGTAGCAGTACCTTTCTTTAAAAAACAGAGAAAGAGAGAACCTATGCATTATTTTAAAAAATACGTTTACTGCTTTAGTGTGGAATATTGTCTGGAATTGGATGGTTTAAACATTACCATTGTTTAGTGCAAAACATAAAATGGGATTTGGGACCTTTATTGTGATAAATTTTTATATGTGATGTATGGAGTTTCCCCTCCCCTCACCCCCCAAATGTAAAGAACCCTTTTAAAACATGTTGAGAAAGTATTTTTTGGTATGAAAGGGTGAAAGGCCTATAATGTTTCAGGAATAAATTTAGGTGTAAGGCCTTAGCCTGTGTGGGAAAGGTGTGCACAGCACTCGAGTTGCTAACATTACAGAACTCCCTTCCTTTGGGCTAGGGCTCTCACCGCGTCTAGTAACATGGTGCTGATGAGACAGTGGAGGCTTCCCAACAGCATAGCACGTTGCCATCCTAGCAGACTGGGTTGAGTTGCCAACAATGACAATCAGGGATTCATTAAGAAATCTTGGTCATTAAATTGATTTTACATATCCTTTATCTTCTAAGAGTTTGTCACAAAACTTTAAAACCCAGTATTTCCCTCCCAATTTTTTTTTCCTTTTGGTTTAATAGTTATTAAGACATTGTTCATAATTAGCACAGTACATTTGATTGCGGGCAAATTTATGGCACGTCTAGCCTAGAATTCTGTGAATTTCAACACTTGTTGCAGTAGCTTTTCAGTTATATTTACACGTGTTGTAAATATGTAAATAAATTTTTAGTTTAGGTAATCTTCCAAAATATAAAGCACTCCCAGTTAGATATCAGTGAATCTGATTTATTGATAAAATGTTGAAAATGTTAAATGTTTGATTTTATATAACAAGCTTATTAAATATATTTTTGTGGAAAAAAAAAAAAGACAAGCTCTCTGTCCTCATGCTATAACATTAATAAGTGTAATTTAAATAAGTCCCAAATGTTTTCACACACCCTATTTTTATTGACTCCTAATAATGACCATGTAAGGTAGGTATCATGAATATCAAAACAATTTCACTGATGGGAACATTAATGACCTGAGATACTAAAAGAGTTTCTTACCTTGCCTCATAATTCCAAATCCTGTACCAATGTAACACACTTTTTAACCGAAGATTTTCTTCAAATGTCAGTACAAAGAACAGCCAACTTGTGGGTCCCCGAGACAAAACTGTCAGTAGATGTTGGCTGTTTGTTTCTTTTTGAGCTCGAGTTAGAATATACATTGTCCATTACCAATTCATATGTAATTTTTTATCCTTGCCATTTCAAATAGCCTGCATTATACCCCTCTTCCATCAGTGCATATGATTGAGAGCTGACTTGGAGTTAGAGAAAGCTTATATTGAACAATTTCCTTAACCTAAAAGAGTTTCTTTCACTCTTATAATTTTCTGCTTATTGCTTGAGCTAGAGAATAATAAATGCTTGATTACTTGTTCTTTTATAGCTGCAAGTATTGTCTGTTTCTAGAAAACAGGGCTGTTTGTATATTACATTTTACAAAAGATTAGATCTATCACCTCATTACCTGGGGAGTATGCCCCCATACATAATGTTTATCCCACAATCTCTCTTCTGTCCCACCTCCTTCAGTTATCTTTCTCCCCTTCTTATTGCTTGGCATATATTGCCTGAATTACTAGGCCATGAAATGTTCTTTTCCTATAATTCAGTCTCTGACATTTCCAAATCTTCCTTGTAAGAGATATCAAAAAGAAGTTCATTCTTTACAGAATTAATAAGATGTATGGCATTAATTACAACATTTTTAGCTAATTAAAATGAAGTTGGAATGCATATGGTAGAAGTAAATATCTAAATTCACTGCTGGAAATATTCATGACTTTTAAATTTTATACTTTTAAAATTGTACTATTATTTGTTTATTCAAATATATACAAATATATTGAATCCTATTGCACAAAACAATGAAGTGGAAAATTTTTTTATTGTTCATTGCTGTTTGTGGCTTTCTGCCATAGTGATTTTAATTTGTGATTATAATTCATTAAGAACAAGAAAGAGATTTCTCACTAAACTCGTTTTCATTTCATTTTACTTGGAACAATGGAAATTGCATCCTTAAAGCACTAGCATATGATTTCTGCACATTAAAAACTAAATAAGCTCAAATACATAAGAAGAGTATCTGAAGATATTTATGACTATTTTCAAGCAGTAACTTAAACTCTGTTCATATTCAAAGATAAATTATGCATATTAAAAAGCAATTGGGGGCTTTCCTAGTGGTGTAGTATAAGAATCCACCTGCCAGTGCAGGGGACACGGGTTCAAGCCCTGGTCCAGGAAGATCCCACATGCCGCGGAGCAACAAAGCCTGTGCCACAACTCCTGAAGCCCATGTGGCGAGAGCCCATGCTCCACAACAAGAGAAGTCAAGGCAATGAGAAGCCCATGCACCACAACAAAGAGTAGCCCCCACTCGCTGCAACTAGAGAAAGCCTGTGCACAGCAACGAAGGCCCTACACAGCCAATTTGTATGTATACATACATACATACATGCATACATAAATTTATTTTAAAAAAAGCAATTAGGTCAAACTAAGGCTTGAATTACACATGCATCTGAATTAATCCTGATTGCTTTCTTAATACTAAAATGTTTGAAAATGTAAATATCCATCTCATGGGTAGTATCTAATATATAATTATTTATTTGGGTAATATTGAAAGTTACATTTATAAGCTTTTCTCCAAAATATGTTTGAATGCTCATAGACAGATATATAAATTCTATGAGACAAAAGTCCCCACTCATAGGGAGATAGCAGGTCTATCTACTATTTTCAGACTTTCAGATTTCTAAAATGCTACTATCATTTTCACAAACACTTTTTTGACGAGTTTATTCTTCTCTTTCGCCCAGGCATTGATATGTTTACAAGTCTTTTTTCAAATGTACTAATGTGGGTGTTTGAACTTGACAAAAAAGGAACATGACTTGTCATACAGAGATGATTAGCCTACCTGCAAATAGGGACAGTGAGCTTGATAATGGGGCAATGTAAACTTTACAAAATGAAATGAAAAGATAAAAGCAAGTCAAAAACTAAAATAGAACATCCAAGAACTGTGGAGCAATGTCCAAAGACGTAACATAGGCATAACTGGAATGCGAGAAATAAAAAAGGGAGAGAATGAAGCAGAGGACGTTTTTGAAAAATAATCATGAACTTTCCAAAATGAATGATATACAACAAGCCACAGTTTTAGAATGCCCAGAAAATACCAGATAGAATAATTACTAAAATAAACAAAGAATCCTAACCGTATCATTGTGAAATTTCAGAATACCAAAGATGAAGATGAGTCTTGAAAGAACCAAGAGCACTGGGATTGGGCAACAACTTACCTACAGAGGAACAAGAGTCAACTACAGAAAAGTTCTCAGAAACCATGATTTCTAAGTGGTTCTTTAACCACCACTTAGAGAGTGGAGTTAAATACTTAAAATATTCAAAGAGAAAAAAAAATCTAGACTTATATCCATATTAAATTGTTATTCTTCAAATTGAAGGAAAAGTAAAGATTTTCTCAGTTTAACAAAAGCTGTGGGAATTTATTCCTACTAAATCTACAGGCAGATGGATACATATAGGTCATACACTGAGATCTGCATAAAGAACAGAAGAGTAGCAGATAAAGAACAAAACTTTAATATCAAATGTATAATTTAAAAAAATAATTGATATTAAAAATAAATTATTTTAATTGTTTATATTAAAAATATATCAGGCATTTATGGCACATGGATAAGTAAAAGCAATGACAGCAATATCACAAGGCACTATAGGTAGAAATTGAGAATACTTGGTTATAAGTCCCTGCACTACATGTGAAATGGTATAGTGTTATTTGAAGGTAAACTTAGTTAAGATAAAAAATGTATACTGCAAATTCTAGAGCAAGCACTATTTTTAATACAATTGTTATGCTAATAAAGGAGATAAAATGGAGTCATATAATATGCCTAACAAAAACCAGAAAAGGGAAAAAGAGGTAAGGGAAGAAACAATGAAAAAATCCAACAAATATTAAATACTAAATTACTAACTACCTAACCATTAAGTTACTAACTTGATACCAATCTATATCAATAATCACTTTAAATGTGAATGTTTCAAATATACCAAATAAAAGACAGGGATTATCAGAGAGTATAAAAAAATTAAGAATAAACTGTATGTTGTCTAAACAAATCCTACTTTACATATAAAGACACATTTAGTTAAAGTAAAGAATGGAAAAAGATATACCATGCTAACACTTAACAAGAGAAAGCTGGAATAACTATATTATTTTCAGACAAAGTATTTTTTTTTTAAAGATAATTGTTGGGGATAAAGAGGGGCATTACATCATGATAAAGCTGTCAATTCTTAAAGAATCTAACATTCTTAAATGTGTATGAAGATAACAACAGGAGGTCAAAATATATCGGGTAAAAACTGATAGAATAGCAAAGATAAATAGATAACTCCACTGTTATTGTCAGAGACTTCAAGAACCCACCCTTAGTAATTGATGTATCAGGTAGGCAGAAAATCAGTAAGTACATAACTGACCTGAACAGCGCTATCAATCAACTTGACCTAAGTAATGTTTATGGACTATGCCATCCAACAACAGCAGAATACACATTTATTTCAAGCTCACATTGAGACATTCATCAAGATAGACCCCCATCCTGGGCCATAAAACACAACTTTAAAAATGTAAAGAATAGAAATTATACAGTGTGATTTCAAATGAAAATGGAATTAAAGTAGAATTCAGTAATAGAAAAATAGCAGAAAATCCCCAAATATTTGCAAATTAAACATCACATAGCTAAATGGCACAATAAGTAAATGAAGTCTCAGAAAAAGTTAACTTTTTTCCAACTAAAGTGAAATTAAATCTCAACATTTCAAAATCTATGAGATACAGTAAAAGCAGCCCTTAGAAGGATATTTATAGAATTAAATTTGTACATTATAAAAAAATCTAAAAGTTATAACTTATGTTTCCCCTTTAGCAAACTAAAGAAAGAAGTTTAAGCCTAAAGAAAGCAGATGAAAATAAAAAGTAAATAAAATTTAGGAAAGATATCAGGGAAACTGAAAACATGAGAATCATGGAGAAAGTCAACAAAGCCAAAAGCAGGTTGTTTGAAAAGATTATTAAATGTGATAAAGTTCTAGCCAGACAAAGCAGAAAAACAGAAGAGACAAATTACAAAAATCAGATATGAAAGAGGGGTTACCTCTATTTATCCAATGGATGTTAAAGGAATAATAAAGAAATACTATAAACAATTCCATGCTCCAAAATTTGATTACTTAGATGAAATCCATTAATTTCTTGAAAGACATAAAGTACAAAACACACATGGAGAAGTGACAATCCAAAACCCTACATTTATTTAAAAAAATAAGTAATTAATAACATTCCAAAAAAGAAGGCTTCATACCCAAATTCCTCAAGATCTCCAGAAAATTAAAGCAAAAGAAATCATTCTTAACTCATTTTCTGAGTCCAGCATTAACCTAATACCAAACCAGACAGAGATGCTAGAGAAATGAAAGTTACAAACAATAAATTTCATTTACCTTAGATGGAAAATATCCTTATAATATTGGCAAATCAAATTCTACAATGCATGAAAAGGATTATACAAAGTGGTAAAGCAGAATTTATTCCAAATATGCAAGGCTATCTCAACAAAGGCCAATCAATGCAATCCACCACATCGATAGGCTACAAAAACCTACAAAAAGAGACATATGATCATATCATGATCAAATCAGTTAATACAGAAAAAAGGCATCTGACAAAATTCAAAATGAGAAATTATTGTCATTAATGATAAAAAATTTTCAGAAAATTAAAAATAAAGAGGAATTCCTTCAACCACTCCTATTTAGCATAATGTTGTTACTCCTAACTGGCGCAATAATATAAAAAAATGAAAAAATAACATACATGCAGATTTGTAAAGAAGAAATAAAATTGCTTTATTGATAGATGACTTGATTGGCTATGTAGAAAATGCCAAATATTTAACCAAAAAGTCCTGGAACTAATAAGTAAGTATATGAGGATCACGGGATAGAAGGTTAACATAAGTCCCATTTATTCGACATTCTGGGAAAAGGAAATTCTAGAGGCATTAAACATTCCAGTGGTTGCCATGGGTCTAGATTCAGGGGAAGGTTGAATAGGTAAAGCAGGGGGATTTTTATGGCAGTGAAATTTTCTGTATAATTCTGTAATGGTTGTTGCATGACACTATGAATTTGTTGAATCCCATAGCCCTTTATAGTACAAAGAGTGAACATTAATGTATACAAATTAGAGATATGTAGATAGAGATAAAGAAATATACTTTAGGTGATGGTTGGAGAATTCTGGAATGGAATACAGAATAGGACAAAAGAAATTAACTGCATTGCAAATATATGAAACAACCTCACTTAAAAGTGGGGGAAAGTCATTTACCTATGTAACATCACACCTAAATGGAGCCAGTTAGACTAAAGGCAAAAGGAACCACTGCACATAAGCTCTGTACTCTATAAGATGTAACCCGCTGGGTCAGGCTAACAATTCTGAAACCACTATACATGTATACTGGAATTAAAGAACTAAGTAAATGTATGCTGGACATAGGAGATAGGATTCTCAGTCTTGGATTGGGAGGTTACAAGTAATCAACAGGTAAAGGGTAGGATGATCACTGTGGCAACATGGTACTTGATTAAATTTTGACATCAGTATGAGGATGCAGAGTAAAAATATCTAAAATGTTGAAAGAAAAATAAACTTAGAATTCTGTATTCACCAACACCTCTGAATGTTAGGTTTTGTTATTATCCACATTTTATACATGAAGAAATTGAGGTAGGATGGAAATAATTTACTTTTTCCACACTCACATAATTAGTAAGTGACAGAGCTACAATTTGAAGCCAGGCAGTATGTCTACGGAGTCCATGTTCTTATTCATTATGCTATACTGACTCTCCATCCATTTATTTTTAGCGTAGTATTTATGTGCTTTTATGGCACCTGTTTGTTTCCATAGCTGTCCTGATGATTATATTATGAGTTAAAGACCAGATAAGCTTTGTTAATTAATGAAAGAACGAATAACAAAACTCTGACATAATGAAATATATCTGTCCTTGATCCCTTTGGAGCTCAAATTACTACATGAGCTATGGAAGACTAATTCAAGTCAGCCTAAAATATGAAAGAATGATTGTTGTATAATCTAACCTATATTAACAGTAAACTAAAGAACTTTTCAATCAAATCAGTAAGATTTTACTAAGCATTTATGACATTGCTTACATTGTACTAGACACAGAAGGAAACCTTTGGTGATGACTCCATCATGGTGCAAGCACTAGCTTGTAGAAATAAGCCCCACTACTTAGAATCTGTGAGATAACAAGATGAGACAAACCAAAATTTTGTTCTAAGTTGTGTGTCACTGACTGTAAATACATGAAAAGACAGGTAACAGTAGGCTTATACATGATGAAGTCTGGGAAATATTCTTTCACGATATGTTCTTTGATGGTCAGATTCACCTATGATAGAATTCATCAGCTACACTATCCTTTTTGGGAGAACACATGATGTCCCTGCTGATTGATTTAGTAAGTCAATGGAGTTGTTTTTCAATTTAGTGTTTCAGTCTGAAAAATATTTTAGCAAATGCTTATCAAGGGTCTTATATTTGCCAGCCGTTTAGGTGGTACTGGAAAAACAGAGAGGGGCAAAGGATTCAGAAGCTGATGGTCAGGCCACAGATATATAACCAAATAAGTAAAATACAGCATTCAAATAATTAAATATATTATATTAGAGATATATAGGAGGTATAGATTGACAAGCAGCTTGAGGGTCTGTCATTTTAAAGTGCCATTTCTAAAATTCAGAATATTCTGCTCCAGAAACATGGGGCAAAGCACTGCTTGGGCCACTCACTGAGAGCTCGGGGACTGTTCTTGCCTGATGATTACATTCTAAGCCAATAGTTCTCAACCACAGGGTGATGCTGTGATGTTTAGCAAAGTCTGGACACTACATAATGATCAAAGGATAAATCCAAGAAGAAGACATAACAATTGTAAATATATATGCACCCAGCATAGGAGTGCCTCAATATATAAGCCAAATGCTAACAGCCATAAAAGGGGAAATCGACAGTAACACAATATAGTGGGGACTTTAACAACCTCACTTACACCAATGGACAGATCATCCAGACATAAAATTAATAAGGAAACAAGCTTTATGATGCATTAGACTAGATAGACTTAATTGATGTTAATAGGACATTCCATCTGAAAGCAGCAGAATACACTTTCTTTCCCAAGTGCACATGGAACATTCTCAAAGATATATCACATCTTGGGCCACAAATCAAGTCTTGATAAATCTAAGAAAACTGAAATCATATCAAGCATCTTTCCTGACCACAACGCTATGAGATTAGAAATCAATTACAGGAAAAAAAAAAAACTGTAAAAAACACAAACACATGGAGCCTAAATGATACCTTACTAAACAACCAATGGATCACTGCAGAAATCAAAGAGGAAATCCAGAAATACCTAGAGACAAATGACAATGAAAACCCAATGATCCAACACCCGTGGGATGCAGCAAAAGCAGTTCTAAGAGGAAAGTTTATAGTAATACAATCTTACCTCAGGAAAGAAGAAAAATCTCCAATAAACAACCTAAACCTACACATAAAGCAACCAGAGAAAGAAGAACAAACAAAACCCAAAGTTAGTAGAAGGAAAGAAATCATAAAGATCAGAGCAGAAATAAATGAAATTGAAATGAAGAAAACAATAGCGAAGATCAATGAAACTAAAACTAGTTCTTTGAGAAGCTGACCAAAATCAATAAAACTTTAGCCAGACTCATCAAGAATAAAAGGAGAGGGCTTAAATAAATAAAATTTGAACTGAAAAAGGAGCAGTTACAACTGACACCACAGAACACAAAGGATTGTAGGCAACTATATGCCAAAGTCTGGAGACATTTTCGATTATAGTGACTGGTGGGGCAGAGGGTGATACTGACACCTAGTGGTAGAGGCCAAGGGTCTGTCACACATTCTACAAAGCATAGGACAGCCCCATACAGCAAAGATGTATTGGATTTGAAACGCTGCTAGTACTCTAGTACAGGGGCTGTGAATGGGACCTGCTGGCTGTCAGCTCATAATCACCCAGAATCTACCTTTGATCCTGATAATAAGAATGTGAACAAAACTCAGCTCAGTTCCAGAGAGAAGGAGAGATTTAGAGTTAGGTTAGAGTAAATTAGCAACTGGTGATGGAGAGAACCTGGCCAAAGTAAAGCAACTACTTGAGGCAGCTGCCCTATCCCACCCCAAGAGAGTTTGAATCTAAATTTATTTTCTACCCAACTTATATTTATTTAAATCAATCTCTCAGATCTCAGTGTTCTTATTTACTTAATCCTCCATTCAATTCCTCTACATTATACCTTTTCTTTATTTCTTGTTTTCAGTCTGATAAACCCAATAAAATAATTTCAGGATTTCACATATTGTTTTATAAATTATTTTAGATCAGGTAATTAATTTCCGGATAAGTCCTCCTAACTTTCATTTGAAACATTAGTCACTCTTACATATTTATTCAATTTAATAATCCACTTCTTTGAATATATAATTTTGTTGAACTGGAAATTCTTCTTTTGCTTTGGCTTGCTGCCAAAGTATCAACAAACATTTGAACCTCCAAAGAGGATTAAAGTCATCTATTGTTGAGTAATTACTACTCCTTCAGCTGTATTAGCAAACCTTTCTATTTCTGTGTTCACTTTCAAAACTTATTAGGCATTTGAGTTTTCAAAGAATTGAGCAGGCATATGTCCAAGATTTTATGAGAATTTATAACCCTATATTTCATTAAATATATGTCTGGAACTAGTACTTTAATAGGGAAGAATAGGCTTTTAAATTTTGAAAAGTAGTAATATACTTGATGGCCAAAATAAAGCAGTAAGGATAAATAAATAGAAATTCTATAACATATTAAAATTTTATTTGGAAACATAAAGTAATAGAAGTAAGTTTCTTTCTTAAGCACCAAGGAATTATTGTGTTTGTTAGTTCCAACTCCTTGAGGGGTTTATCTTTTGGAGATAAATTATATCACTTATAATAAAGGGAAGAGCAAAATTGAAAAAGAAAGAAGAAAGGGAAAAAGGAAGTGATGAAGGTGAGAAATGGGACAAATCAAGAGGGTTGAGGATGTGGTAGACATGCAAGGGCCACAGATGGATGCCTGGAAACTCAAAAGGGCTATTTTCAAAATAGCAAAAGCAGACTTAACATGTTATCTGAGCTTTATTAAATATATTGAGAAATAGTTTTCTCTTTTTCTAATGAGAAGACATTTGAACCTATAATTTAGTGCAGATTAAGAATTAAGGTTACATATTTTGCCACCTAGGAGTATTAATCTTAATATTTTCCATTAAGATGATGACTGAGTCATTTGAGTACAGATTGGAAAAACAGATATGCTTTTAGATCTAAACCTATTTCATGCCTAGCCCTCTGAAATAGCATCTTGGCCTCTTTCTCTCTTTGTGTTCTAAGATATGTCTATTTAGAGAGAAATTTTTTTTGTTGATAAATAGGAATTGTGTGTTTGTGTGTGTGTACTTACACTTTTATTGCAAACCTTTATATTGTCAGAGAAAGAGTTCTGGAATCTATAAAATGATATCATCTAAAAATTACTTTGCAGTTATTAAACTTGATGTAATTCTTAGAAATGATTAAAAGTTATCCTCTATGGCAAATATTTTCTAAGGAAAATATAAAAAAAACTCAATTTATCTTTCTAATACAGAACACTATTTTAAAATAAATATTTATCAAATAATAAACCAATAAGCAAACAAACAAAACCAAAAATATCATCTTTTGTCTTCAACTCTTTAGATTTTTAGAGGAAGCATTATCACAGGAAAACCTTCTCAGATTAAATTTGTTGTTACTGTTACTTTTGTGGTTTTAAATAATTCTCACAGGTTTTAATTAAATATTCAATGCATATTTATTTAATTACCATTCATATTTCCCTATTGGACATTGCTTCTAGAAGGCAAATTCTACATCAGTTTGATGTCCAATGCTTGGCATATAACAGCAGTCTCATATAGCTATGAATGGAATAGGTTTAGTACAATCTCTGAGAAGACAGACAGCCTGTGTTGTATCACAAGGCCCGCTCTACTGGCCATTGTGACTCAAGTATTAAATAATTTTGTTCTAATATATCTTCAAATTTCTCAGTTTCTATTTTACTCCAAGATGCCACAATTTAGGAAGGACAGGTTAACACCCATACCCTCAGCCTCTCGTTGCTAATGAGAAAGCATTACATGTAAATATGAAATGATGATGTGTTTACAGGCAAACCCCCTTGATTAAAACTAAGAGAAGGCTGACTAGGAGGTAGATTTCTCACCAGCTTTTGTGTTTCTTTTCCAAATGTATCTCCCCTGTGTTCGGCAGGCTTTATCTAGCTAAACGTTAGACAATTATGCTAATTAATAAACAAGCTAAGACAGCAGAAGGGATGAACAGAACATTAATTTATCCTGCTTAAGGTTTTAAATAAAATCTTCTCATGCCATGAGGGGAAAAAATAACTTGGACAGACTTTTAATAGCACACAGCTATTAATGCATATTTATTTATAAATTATTTTTACCCAACCACATGAGGAGAGCCATTTGAAATATAATGTTTTCCCAAAAAGCCAAAAGAAATTGCCATGTCCAGTTCTGCAGAACAAGAACGTTTTATGTTTTATTTTATTTCATCTTGTTTAAGCTTGGTGGGTTAGAATTTGTTAGCTCATTGGATTGTAAAATATACCTCTGTAGAAAACTATTATTGAAGTGCTTTGTCATTGAAGCATAGAAGTTAGCCTCCTGCAGGATTACCCTGCTAGTGATTTCATATGCAGGGTCCACTGGAGCTGTGTCTATTTGTTCTGTTGACAAGCCAGAGTCTAAACTTTTGGAAGAACTGAGTTATGTTTAACAACACCTCTGCATTTTTCCTAAAGAGAAATGAAATATTTAGAGAAGGTCCATGGTTTTAGGAAACAGAAACGAAGTATCACCGAAAGCCACTATGTTTTCCTATTATGAGGCGCCCAATGTATGTGACACACTGTTTATCTATGGGCCTATCTGCAGAAATGCTGTGGACTTGATAAAATCTATAAAATCTATAGTGCTCACTGTGCCAAAGAAAGTTCTTTTGCTTCCTTGTAGAAACCTGCACAGGAATACAGATTCTGGCATAGTAGACTGCTATCTGTGCCAGTGGGATAGAAAGGATAGGGCAGACCATGGGTAGCCACTGGATAAGCAGAGACCCTGACAAGAAGGTGCCTATGGGAATCTGAGCAAGAAGCCATAGAGGAACAAGGCTGGTGATGAAAAGTCAGGGAATTTTCCCCGTGGAAGACAGAAGATCTAGGTTCCTCACAGCTTGAAAGGGAGAAGGTTGAATGGACACCTAATCTTTAAGGGAGAGGAAATATTGCTTACAGAACAATGAGCAGTGGCCTTTTCTGTTAACTGAACACATAAATGAGAGTTTTAGCAAGAAAGATTTAGGTTAGGTCTTCAAAAGAAATCTGTGATGCAGACCAAGGAGCAAAGAAGACATTACCAAGTAAAAGTTCAGATTTTCCGTGTGGAGATATTTCTATATGATTCTGAAATCTATGACTTGATCAACTTTACCTAAAACTATAAATTTGTTCTCAAGTGACTTACCAATCACTTGAGACTGAGAACTCTGTGTCATAATTCCAAGAACAGAGGGATTTTGAGTGAAGTCAAACCTAGAGGCCAGTTTTCAGTGTTTGCACAAAATTCCCTAAACTGTAACTTCATAGAATCAGAAAATCCCAATAAGGAGTCATGATACTAAGATCATTCCATAGCTGGTATCTAGAGTTCTCCAAATAAAAAGGGCACCGATATACTTCAATATTTTTAGTGCAAATTCCAATTAATTTAATTGTGTTTAATACCTATTAATGGAAAGCCCATTTCAAATTTAGTTCTACGCTTGTGATTTGGGTATGTTAACTCTACACTAAAGACATCACAATCCAGTAAAGCAAATAGGTATCTGTGCAATAACTAAAACACAATGTAACAAGTGATAGGTATATGGGGAAGTTTTAAAGACATAGAAGAGGGAATTCTTCCTTCTGATTGTGCTGGGGTAGAAGATATTCCTTTCAGGAGTAAAATGAGAGATGAAGTGACATTGAGCTAAGTATTAAAAGATACATTTTTTACTAGTTGGAAAAAAATAGTGTTCATTCCAAGCACAGTAAACACTATTTCAAAAGAATAGAGGTGTAAGAGTTTTCAGTAATACTTGAAAAACAGTGAGACTTTAGCTGCATTAACTGGAATTGTTGGGGAGAGGGGGTGGGGGAGACAGAGAGTCAGAGTGAGACACAGAGAGAGAGAGAGAGAGAGGGAGATGGAAAATGTATGGCAATGACATGATGGCTACTTTGTTAGGAGTATAGAATGATGTTGTAAAGCTATTAGAGTTTACTCTGTAAGTATGAAAATGTTTTTTAAATCTTTAAGCAAGAAAATAAAAGGCTAAGAAATAATTTTGCAAATATGAATGAATTGGAATGAGAGAAAATAAGAAATGGGGCAGGAAGGACGCAATGACAGCTATTACCACCATCCAGAAAGGTGTGAGGATGACGAGACCTGCAGTACCAGAGCAGCAGCGAGGTAGGGATTAGAAAGCCAGGTAAGCTTGTCTCTGCCAGAAACTACTGAGCTTGATAAAAGTAAACATTAGCATTGTGCATATTTAAAATGATGTACATTAAATCATTTCCAATATATCTACATGTCTACCACCCTCAGGGTAATTGTGGGTATTAGGTTGAACGAGATGTACTTTCCCTTTTTGTAGGTCAGATACCATTGAATATCAGAAATGTGATAGAGAGTTCAGCCTAATATAATTAGATGCTAGCTGGCACGTAAGATTGTGGGAATGGACTGGAGGAGATTAAAAAGTCATGAAAGAACTTTGTGTGGAAGTTCTGATGTGAAAATCCCAAATCCCATGTAACTTGTAACTGGGATGCAAGGCAGTATGTTTATGGGAACCATGATACCCAGGCCAGTGCGTTGGAAACATATCATTACAACCAACACACATTAATTAAATCTCAGGCATCCTGCATGGGATCTATGAGCTATTATATGACATATGGGTGGAACCGGCCCAGAGAGGCCAAGAGGCAGGAGCTCACTAAGTGCAGTTATTCAGCTGAGTTCTGCCAGATCTTCTGGAATCCAGCACTTCCATTTCCTTTTTCTTTTTTTCCTTTTATTTTCTCTTTTTCCTTTTTTTTTTTTTTTCCTGGAAGAACATCATCCTTTTATTAGTGATTCCTAATTTTTATCTGGGAATTTTTGAGACTGGCTCTTGTCATTTCTGTTGATATACTGTTATTTTTCTATCTATCTACCTACCTACTTATTATCTATCTCTCTACCTATCTCTCTGTCTCTCTATCTATCTATCTATCTATCTATCTATTTATCTGCCTACCTATCTAGGTATCTATCTACCTATCATCTATCTGCTGTAGACTGAATTGTGTCCCTCAGCCCTCAAATTCACATGTTGAAGCTCTAACCCTCAATTTGACTATATTGGAGACAGAACTTTTAGGAAATAATTAGTCAGATGAGGTTATAAAGGTGGGGTTCTAATCTAGCAAGATTAGTAGCCTTATAAGAAGAGGAAGACAGAGGAATCCCTGTCTCTCTGCAAATGTACCCAGAAAAGGCCATGTAAGCACACAATAAGAAGGCAGCTATCTGCAAGCCAGGAAGAAAGCTTTCTACCCTAACCTGACCATAATGGCACCCTGACCTCTGACTTCCAGCCTCCAAAACTGTGAGAGAATAAATCTTTGTTGTTTAAGCCACCAGCCTATGGTGTTTTGCTATGGCAGCCTGAGCTGACTAGAACATTATGTATTCATCTAATGCATCACATAAAGCAAAAACAAACAAGAGCCTAAAATTGTGTTTGTCTGTTTGTTTCAGGTGAGAGAGGAAAGATTACCTCATATAAGTCAGGGCAAAGAACATGGTTAGGGTCTGTGTGATATAACCTCTTGCACCAGGCTGGACATGCCTCCCAAGGCCTTTCTTGTCATGTGTCTCTCTTCCTGGAGTCTTGCATTCCCCTATTTACCAAAGGAATAGCTAGTTTTATATCAGGGCTCCTTTTCTAGGAAGTCCTTGCTTAATATCCCAACACATTTTCCTTTGTTCTCCTTCTAAAAAAGTGTTTTCTGCACTTTGAACATTATATAATCTGGAGAACTTTAAGAAAAAAATATACAATTAAGAATAAAAAAACTACTGTTGCATAACAAATAACCACAGATATAGTATTTACAGCAACACTTGCTTTTTCTATGGGTTTCTGTGGGTCAGAATTCTGGGAATGGCTGGATTCTTTCTCAGGGTCTCAGAAGGACCCAATCAAGACATTGGCAAGGCTGTTTCTTTTGGAGGCTCTGGGGAATAACCCTCTTCTAAGCTTATTCAGGTCATTGGCCAAATTCGGTTTCTTTCTCGGACTAAAAGACTTCACCTTCAGCATCAGCCTCTGAAAAGACCGTGTTGTTAAGGGCTCATGTGATTACACCAGGCATCCAAATAATCTCCCCATCTTAAAGTTGATTGTTCCCTATAAGATAACATAATTACAGGAGTGATACTTGATTATATTTCATTATATCCACAGGTTCTAGGAACAGGTTGAAACATCCTTGGGAGCCATCTGAGAAAACCTGCTTATTGTATAGAGAATAAGAAATTGTAAACCGTTGAAAATTTAACAACAGATGAAAAGCAAATACATAACAAAACTAAGGAAAATTATTATTCTCACTATCATATTTATTTTCTGCCTAAAACATGTCTACCATACTTTTTTAAAGGTCTTTTTCTTTTTTTTGAGCAATTTAAGGTTCCGAGAAAAAACTGAGTGAAAAGTACATAGATTTCCCATATTTCGCCTACTCCTCCCTCATTATCAACTTCCCCCACCAGAGGGTACATGTGTTACAGTTGCTGAACCTACCCTGACACATCATCATCACCTAGAGTCCATAGTTTACATTAGATTTCACTCCTGGTGTTGTGCATTCTATGGGTTTGGACAAATGTATAAAGACAAGTATTTATCATTAAGGTATCATGCAAAGTATTTTCACTGCCCTAAAAATCCTCTGTGCTCTATGTATTCATCCCTCCTCCCTCCCCCTCCAGTCCCTGGAAATAACTGATCTTTTTACTACCTCTATGGTTTTGCCTTTCTGCAATGTCATATGGTTGGGAATCATAGCCTTTTCAGATTGGCTTCCTTCACTTATTAATGTGCGCTAAAGTTTTCTCTATGTCTTTGTATTGTCTGATAGCTCATTTCTTTTTAGTGTTGAATAATATCCCATTGTCTAGGTGTAGCATAGTTTATTCATTTACCTACTGAAGGATATCTTGGTTGCTTCCAAGTTTTGGAAGGTATGAATAAAGCTGATATAAATTTTCATATGCAGGGTTTTGTGTACACATACATTTTCAGCTCCTTTGAGTAAATACTGAGTCAAATACTAAAGATTATGCTTAGTTTTGTAAGAAATCACCAACTGTCTTCCAAAATAGCTGTATCATTTTGCATTTTTTCACCAGCAGTGTATGAGATTTCTTGTTGCTCCCTATCCTCACCAGCTTTTGGTACTGACAGTGCTCTAGACTTTGGCCATTCAGATTGGTGTAGTGATATCTCATTGTTTTAATTTGCATGTCTCCTACTCTTACCCAACACTTCCTAATTCTCTGGATCCCTGAGCAACTGGCTTAATAGGTTCACCCTGCCTCCTTCCTGTGTGCTTCTTCCTCCTCTCCACCTCAAGACGGGGATAAGAAGTAGAGAACCAAAAAGTAAGATAACGAAAGTTAAATCAACAAAAAACAAAACAAAGCAAAAAATCTTGACTCCACTTATCCATGATTTACAAATTATGAAACCTTAGAACCACTTAATAATTCTGAACCTCAGTATTCCTCCCTGACAAATGGAAATGTTCACTACTGAACATGCACCCATTTGTGAGAACTAAAAGAGGCACCGTACATAAAGCTCCCTTATCCCTCACCCTGACACCCATCCTTATATTTTCCTATAAACTATTCAAATCCCAACTCCCAGTCTATATAGTCCAGGAGGTCTTTCATGTGATTAAATTCTGTTTATTTCCTAGCTCCTCAGATTGATTTCATCATATTTCATCCGAACTGCATGCTTATTCTGAACGCAATATTTTTCAGCATTTCAGCAATTCAGGGAGTAAATAATAAAAATAGCAAAGATGAATGGAACTATATAATATAAACAACTACAAATACCCTAAAGATGTGGGTTTTTTTTAATTGCTTAATAATATAGAAAAACCTTTGGCAATGTGAATTCAAAACAAGAGAATTTACAAGCTAACAATATTTCAATAAAATAGAAACGTATCCAATAGAGTAGTAGACTCAGAAACATGGAAAATATTATAAATGAAAAACCATGCTTAAAGATAGAACGTATATTTTAACATACCCAGTTGACTACATAGAAGCTTCTACTTATATAAAAAATGCTTATATAAAACCAAAAATATACATCTTTAATCCATTAATGATGCAGCAGGAAATTTTTAAAAATTACTCTGGATAGAAAACTAACAATAACTCTATCATTCCCTTGATTAGAGAATATCCTTTCTGAAAATTTGGCTCTGAGCAGAGAGAAAAAACAAAAACTAAATGTTTTTCCTGAGATTTTTGCAATCTTGCTCCAGTCCCAAGGCAGGTGTACAGCCCTAATACAAACTACTTAGGTAACCTAAAGGGAAGCAAGCTACAAATGCAGTTTAAATTCTAACTTTTATAGTGTTTGCAGGAATCTAGTAAAAGCAAAGATAAATTTTTTTCAAGAGGAATTTTTATCTAATGTCAAATAATTAAAACTATTTCTATATATAAATATCCACTAAAATGAACATTTCACTTTAAAATAGAAACTACAAAAGATAATGTTATCATTAGTAAGTACAAAATTCACAAGCATAATTCTCAAAATCAAGAAATAACACTGATAAGAAACAGAATTTCAAATATTTTAAAAGGTTTCTAGAAATAAAGCAAAGGCATGCAAATTTGAACAAGGAAGATTTCAAATCCTTCCAAATAGAAATCTAAGAAATGAGAATATGGCAAATAAAATAGAAAATATCAATATCTCAGACTAGATACAGATAAAGAGCGAATACATGATTCAGGAGAAGATATGGGAAATCTATCAGTGAACGGTCTGATAATGACATCTGTGATACTGAATTATTTTCTTAACTTCTCAAAGGATTGATTTATCTTTGAAATGGCAATATGGATCAACTCATAAAATTTCTCTGAGGATTAGATGAGGTTACATATTTGAAAGCATTTAAAATAGAAACCTGTAAATTTTAAGCATTTATTACATAGAGGGCAAATTAAAATGATAAAAACATTTCTATTGTGTTATCAGTTCTGTTTTATTGCCTTTGACACACCAAAGAATTTGTAAAAACCTCTAACACTTTTCTGGTGAGACTTGTCCAATCATTCATGTTTTAGGACTTGAAGGAAACAATGATTTGGAACTTGGCTGGTTTGTCAAATTGGGTCATCTGTTGATATATAAACTGGTAATTAACACAGTTTATAGCCTTAGGAAATTTCTGAAACTTCTCTTTGTGTGACAAATCATCATTATTCATAAGGATTTTAGATCTTTCAACACTAACAAGCTAAGTGGTTTGCATTTAAGAACTGACCATAGTCCTATGAATCCTCTAAAAAACTGGCAGATCAGCTCCAAGTATCCCAAGAGATGAAAGAAGTAATTCCCAATAGATGGCTGGGGAAATGAATGCAGGCTACACTGACTTAACTACTAAGGCCCTTGGTAATGAAAGCAAAAGGCAACTCCATTATGCAGTTACAGCCCAAAGGAAAGGAGAATTGTGAGCTGCTGACAGGGTTCAGATATGGTCTGTTTCAAATATTGTGCCCTTGCAGGCACAGTGAAAGAAGGCTAAGCGGGGCAGGAGTGGCTTTCACATATCACTATTTGCTTGTTGTTTGGGGAAAGAAAAAAGGGACAGATAAATGAAGAATAACGATCATTGGGACAGTTAGTTTTATGTATCAGCTTGGCTTGTTCATGGTACCCAGATATTTGGTCAAATAACAGTCTAGACACTGCTGTGAAGATATTTCTTAAATGCGATTAACATTTAAAGAAGTAGACTTTGAGTAAAGTACATTCCCCTCCATAAGGTGAACAGGCTTCACCCAATCAGTTGAGGGCCTTAAAAGAAAACATCTGAGGTCCCCCTAGAAAGAGGAAGTTCAGTCTCCAGACTGCCTTTCAACTCAAGCTACCATATAAACTCTTCCCTGCTTCTGTTTGCTTTTAGACCTATAACTAGACTTAAGTCTCAGAAGGCTATTAAAGGTGAGGTACAAAGTATAGCTGATGAGGAGGTATACTATATTTCAAAAGAACTACATGATTTTTCCAACATTTAGAGCAGAAATCTGGGGAATATTTGTGGGAATGGATATTACAGATGCGGAATAATGATGGGAAGAACATAAATTTGCATCAGGCCGAGTTTATTGATGTGGGCCACTGCTTACGGAATTCACTGATTTTACTATGCTCCCCACTATCCTGAAGCAGCTGGTCTGATTAAATAGTGGAATGGCCTTTGGAAGACTCAGTTACACAGCACCAGCTAGGTGGCGATACTTTTCAGGGCTTGAGCAACGTTCTCCAGGAAGCTGTATATGGTCTAAATCATGTGTCCGACATATGGTGCTATTTCTCCCATAGCCAGGATTCACAGGTCCAAGAATCCAAGAGTAGAAATAAGAATGGTACCACTCATTATTATCTCTAGTGATCCACTAGCAAAATTTTTGCTTCCTGTCCCTGTGAAATCATGCTCTGTTGGCCTAAAGGTCTTCGTTGCAAAGGGAAAACTGGTTCCACCAAGCGGCACAACACTGATTCCATTGAACTGACAAGGTTGCCACTTGGCCTTTGGGCTTATTGTGCCTCTGAGTCAATAGACAAAGAAGGACGTTACTGTTCTGACTGAGAGGACTGATTCAAATTACTAAGGGTAATTGGACTGCTACTCCACAATGGAGATATGAAGAATATGTCTGAAAAAAAATTAAAGAATCTCTTGGGGTGTCTCTTAATATTATCATGCCCTAAGATTAAAATTAATATAAAAATCTAACAACCTAATTAAGTCAGGATTACCAAAGGCACAGACCCTTCAGGAAAGACGGTTATGATCACCCCACCAGGTAAAGAACCACAACCAGCTGAGATGTTTACTGAGGGCAAAGAGAAAATGGAAGGGGTGGTGAAAGAAGGTAGCTATATATGCTAGTTACAACATGACCAATTACAGAAATGATGACTGTAATTGTCATGAGTATTTCTTCATTATTTTGTTATGGACGTTTGTGCTTATGTGTGTTTGTGTGTAAAATCTTTGTTTTTTTCCTTCTCTTATCTCCTTATTATATAACATAATATATGTTGACTTTATGTCATAGTATTTAAGTATTGGTAATGTTATATTACAGTACTTAAGTGACAGGATATCAAGGAAAAGAGTGAATACCACCCAGAAATATCAGTCTAGAAATTGCTGTGAAAGTATTTTTCAGACGAGATTAACATTTAAATTTGTAAACTTTGAATAAAGCTGGTTATCTTCCATAATGTGTATGGGCTTCATCCAATCATTTGAAGGCTATAGAGAAAAAGACTGAAGGACCCCAAGAAAGAGGGAATATGGTCTCCACACTGCCTTTGAACTCTAGGTGCAGCAACTCTTCTCAGGATTTCTGGCCTGCCCCTCTGACCTGCAAATTTTGGACTTGCCAGCCTGCAAAATTATATAAATCAGCTCCTTGAATCTCTTTTTCTTCTTCTTCCTCTTCTTCTTCTTCCCCACGTCTTCTTCCTCTCTTTCTTCTCCTTCTCCTTCTTCTTCTTTTTCCTCCTCTCTCTCTCTCTCTCTGCTTACCTTGACAGGGACCACCCTGAATCTCAAATGCTGCCTTTAATACAACTGGTAAGGGAAATCCTCATCCTATTCACATTACATGGGAAAACTAAAAGTCCAATGGAGTTCCAACCTGTAAGCCTATTTTCTACTCACCTAAAAAATAATGAAAATTGAAGGTAAATCAGCATCTCAAAGACAGAAAGAATCTAACAAAAACTGAACACCCAAACTTATCCTGAAGAAAACAGGAGAGCAAGAAAGATCATAAAATAAAGATCATAAAATAAAGATCATAATATAAAAATCATAAAATAAAACAATAATGACAATACAGAGATTTGGTATAAATGTACACCTAGAGCTGATATGATGTCATAGAGAAAGATGATATTTTCTAAAAGGGACTGCTTCTGTGTAAATGATTTAGAGGATATTAGTTAAATGAAGGGATGATTGTGTGTGTGTGTGTGTGTGTGTACATGTATGTGTTTCAGGGAATAGAGTAGAATTAATGTGTGTGTGTGTGTATGTGCATGTTTCAGGGAATACAGCAGAGTTAAACAGCTTTAGTCTACCATCATTTTATTAGAAATTACATTAATGACCTAAATTCTACTCTTTTAATATATTAGTTATATAAATATCGATCTTATTCCATTCCATCAATCTTTCTCTTTATGTGTCAATATTACCCTTTTGAAATGACACATAATGCATTGTTTCCCTTTTGCATATTATCTTCTTCTTCTTTTTCTTCCAAAAATTCTCTGATTATTCTTATGCTTTTTTCCCAAAGATGAATTTTAGAATCATTTACTCTACTCCACAAAATAGTCCAGCCTGCTGGGGCATTCATTGGTTCTGAGTGACTAAATTATTGCCATCTTTCTTTTTCTTTGCCTCGTCATTTCCATCTCTGGCTCATTTAAATGAAGATATTCTGAATAGTTTTTACACTTTTCAGGTTCACCTGAAATTACTGTCCTTTGTCCTTTAAAGGTATTTTTAAAAAGGTCATCCATTAGTTCATGAGTTAATAAGAGTCATGTGTCTGGCCTCTCTCTGTGCTGCCCTGCAGCTTTCTGTCTTACTTCTTTGCAATTTAAGTACTCTGTGTTCTCGGACTTGATAATTCTGTGTTCTGCCTCTGTGTTTTGCATTCTGCCACACTCTTTTGCAGCAAAAGTGTTACTATAATTTGCTCCTTTTGATGGAAATAACTTTCATGTTGAGCTGAAAATGGTTTCTTTTGCTGTGCAGGAATATAGATGCTTGCTCCTTCATGTGTAGTTTCATTGAGCATCCCCTCTGGCTGCAAGAGTTCAGAGGTGTGCTTTATCATTTATCATTTCATATCCAACATTCAGAATCAGATTTATCTCAGATGACATTGACATTAAAAAAGGGATCATAAAGCTATGCACTGTTATGGTCATGCTACTCTGAATATAGCTTTGGGGGGCATTTCCTGTTTATGCATGTAGCTGGGTATGAGTGTGTACTGTGTTCATGTGCGTTCACTCGTTCTTTTATTCATTTACCAAGTGTTCATTATTACCTACACTCTTCCACGTGTGATATTATTACAAAAGATGAAAACATTTAGAACCTGTGGTTCCTGTGGTTAGAAACTCCAAGATAGTTTATAACCTATTATGAAAATAGACAAATCAAGCAAAATTTTAGAAGACTTGGTTAAGTGTTTTGAAAGTAGGAAATGAGAAATGGTTACACAGGAAAAGAACCAAACTGATTAGTGGTTAATCAGGGGAAGCATCCCTGTGAGAGTTGTGAATGGACCCAATCTTGCAGGATGAGAAATTAGCCAGGAAGTGCAGAGCGTGGATAAAGGGCATTCCTATCATAGAAGGAGCACATGCATATTAAGCAAATGGGAGGAAGCAGAGTGCATTTTTAAAGCACTTCTGTAAGACAAGCATAAAATGTGAGGAAAACATAGTAAGAACTCTGGCTGGCAAGGTATACAGAATGTTAAGCGTTATTAACAATCATTTACAAGATAAATGTACACATGGTTCCCTGATTCTAGAGAAACTGAAAGTTATGATGTATCTACACTTACATAATTTTGGAAAGACTATCTATAAAAGACAGTTTTCAAAACAAACCTAAGGGCAAAAAGTGGAAAATATTTATCTTATTAATGAATTTAAGGTTGGTGTCCTCCATAGTCAAAAGTCTTCTTCATAGTCAACACTTTAGACCATTTCAATCGCATGGGAATTATAAATGTGTCACTCTTGCATTTCACTTAAGCAAGGATACAGGTGACTTCATCCCTCATTCTACCATTCCATCTTTCACTGCCTTAAATTTAAGCTTTCTTTGAAGGAGCACTTTAATTCAGGGCTTCACTGAACTCACAGAACCTTCACTGAGCTTCACTGAATCCCAGGCAGAGCCATCTGTTTCTCTTCTGACCTAATATCTTATATCTGCCACTTCCTGTGGCAGGGTTTTATTCATTTTTGGTCTCAATTTAAGCTTTATTATATTTATTATATTAGAAGTGCTTTGCATTTTTTTTTAAAGTCTTATCTGTCTAACATATCTCTGGGCACCTTCAAGTACCTTCAGGATATTCCTTGTTATTCCTGGTTTAAAATAAGCACATACAACACTGAGTGGAACATAAGATTGAATTCATATTTTCTAGAATTAGAGACTATAGTAGGAGGTGACATCATGAAAAAAGACCATAAAGAAGACAGCAGCTCTTGCTCTGTAATATCTTTCACCCAGGAAATTAAGTACTATGTATACCATGGATACTTTCAAAACTGTAAATATGCAATAGATTGCCACCAGTCTTTTTTTAAACCACTGTATTGATGTATAATTGACATACACAAAGCTGTACGTGTGCAATGTATACAACTTCATAATTTTGGAGATAAGTATGCACCCATAAAACCCTTATCACAATCTATGTCACAACTATGTCAGTCTATGTCATCACCTCTGAAAGTTTCCTCCTGCCCTCTTTATTTATTTTTTATGTGATAAGAACACTTAACATAATATTTTCCCTCAGCAATTTTTTGAGTATATAATACAGTATCATTAACTATAGGCTCTATGTTGTATGGTAGAATTGTAGGACTTAGACACATCTTGCATAACTGAAACTCTGTACTATTTGACTAATACTTCCCTATTTCTTTTTCCCTCCAGGCCCTGGAAATCACCATTCTTCTATCGGTTTCCATGAATTTGACTGTTTTAGATGCCTTATATAAGTAGTGTCATGTAGTTTTTGTCCTTCTGTGTCTAGTTCATTTCCCTTAGTATAATGTCCTTCAGGTTCATCCACATTGGAACAGGTGGCATGATTTCTCTCTTTTTTAAAGCTGAATAATATGCCATAATACATACACAATATGTATGTATACACCACATTTTCTTTATCCAGTTGACTACTTATGGCTATTTAGGTTGCCTCCATATGTTGGCTGATTTGAATATCACTGTAACAAACATGAAAATGCTTATTTCCTGATGGGAAAATTCAATATTGCAGAGTCTTCTATGTCTTCCGAAATGAATCTGGCACAATTACCCTTAGGGACTCAATTGCATTTCTTCAAAATTCATATGTTGAAGTCCCAAACCCTAGTACCTTAGAATGTGACTTCATTTGGAGATAGGATCCTTAAAGAGGTAATTAAGGTAAAACAAGTTCATATGGGCCACCTCTAATCCAATATGACTGGTTTCTTCTTATAAGAAGAGGAAATTAGGACACAGACATGCATAGTGCAAAGACCATGTGAAGACACAAAGAGGAGAAGACAGCTCTCTGTAAGCCAAGTAGAAAGGCTTTAGAAGAAACCAATCCTGCCAACACCTTGAACTTGGACTTTTAGCTTCCAGAATTGTGAGAAAATACATTTCTGTTGTTTATATCAAGCAGTTTGTGGTTCTTTATTACGACAGCCCTAGCAAATTAACACAACTGCTCTCAAGACTCCAAATTTTTAAAACATTTCTCAAATTCATCAGGAATAATTATATAGTGATCATCTGTTTAGAATATACCTGATATAATGAACTGTGCGAGCTGTTTACACGTATCAGCTCCTAAAATTCCCAAAGTAACTTTACAAGTTAGGTATTATTCACACCTTTAACTTTCAGGTAAACTAGGAAATGGACACAGATCACAGAGTAAATTTACAGAATTTGATCCCAGTAAGCCTGTAATGAACTATCTTTCTACCAGACCTGACTAATTCTGTAAATTTCTGGGGAAGTGGGAGAAATTGATAATATTGACTAGTGTTAATAGTCAATTTTCTTTTAAACAAGACTATCACGGATGAGCATATCCTTCCAGATCAATAAATTAAATAAAATAGTTTAATTAAATGTTTTAGAAGTGGACAAATAACTGGATGAAATAGAGTCTGACCTACTTAGAAGTGATGCCTGTATACCTAAAATTGAAATCTAAACTACATTTAAAATATGTGGAGAAAGGCTAAGCACTCAATTTGGAAGAAACTTCCTGTGTCTATGGGGAAAAAAAAACCCAAATTAAATAGATATCAAAAATAAACTTACTTATGTCTAGTTAGAACTAAATCCCAAGTATAGCCATCCATCATCCAAAGGAATGTCTTGGGCACACTTGAAATCTACAAAGTCCTTGATGTTGGCCCCCTTTTTTATTGATATAATTTCAGTTCCTTTCACTACCTTGGTCAGTAAACTAATGACATTTTCTGTTCTCTTAATTTTACTTGTAACATGCGAAAGTCAGGAAAGAATACAACACTCCAGTAGTGACTTTGTCAGCTCTGGACAGAGCAGTGAGATTTTTGTGGACAACCACAGCACACAAATGAACCGTATTGAGTGACCGACAATCTGAAGTCACCTTATGTGAGTTACTTGTAATCGTATTTCCTCCAGTCATGCTTTCCTAAGTCATTAAAGTCAAAGGAGAGAAAGAAGATTGTCTCATAGGAATTTAACCTATTGAAATAATGTTACTAGTTAGAAGACAGCTCTTCTTTTTTCTAAGTAATTTAAGAAGCTCTGTTTCCATAATATACTATTTGTATTATATTAATTTGAAGCTAAGAAGTCTAGAAGTTTATAAAATGTTACTTTCCCGTATATCATTTTCTCCTTTTCATTTTCTTAGTATTTTACCCATTATTCATTATTCTTTAAAGATTCTTAATTGTACTTTGATAAAACTATTTTTCATCTGTTTCTATTAATAATATTTGAGGTAAATCGATGATATATATATATTAATTTCTGCTCTTTAATAACGGGTTTTTCTTTGTGATGTTTATAATTCACATCATTTTATACATCACTCATGGGCAGAACTAAAATCAAATTCACTAAGAAAATAAAAGATACATGTGTTTTACAAAATAAAACAATTTAAGGGATTTTATAAGTGCAAATGGATGGAACATGTCAGAATTACTCTTGTACACATAAGCTCCCTAGGGTTTTCACTTTTTACTTTTCAGAAACACACACATACACACACACACACACACACACACACACACTTGTATAGTTTTAGAAAATTCCTCAAAGGTTTTTGAGGACAAAGAAAATTCAATAGAGATAAATAGATACAAGTTAGATATGTAAGTAATTGGGCACATACTGTCAGAAAAGAATGGATATAATTCCTAAGTCATGTTCTTTGAATTGCCCATAAAGATAAAAAACTTGAGTAGAGGTTGTGATGGGAATTGCCCTGTTTTCTGAAAGCAGCTGGTCATTTGTTCTGACATGTAATATGGCAAGTCAATTCACGAGGTGTTTGTGTTAGAGAAGACTGCACTCAAAATACTTCTGCAGACACAAAAGCTATAAATCACAAATTTTGAAAACTTGGTAGAATTTTTTTCTTGGAATAGGATAGGAATAGGATAAATGATTCTACTCATACGACATAAGTCAATATTTTAGAAATAGGCCAGTTAAATAGCTATTATAGCAACAAGTAATAAATATTCCATTAGTTACTTAAATTTTCCCTAATATTCTATTCAGGAATAGAATATTTTCTCAGAACTTATGCAGATGGTATGTATAAAGTATAGAATTATTTAGAAGTGGCGATAACATTAAAGTCATCTAGCCAAATGGTTTAAAGAATTTAAAAATATTTAACACAAATACACACGTGTATATACATATGTATGTATGACCATTTATTCACATACAAATATATTTCTGTGTATGTGTGTATATATGGGTTTGACTGGGTTACCATGGTTTTAAGTTGCCTTTTGGAAATTAAGAAAAAATTTAAAAACAAAGTAAAATTCCATATGCTGTTGTGTTATCTTCATAGAAAGAGAAAAGTATCTTTAACACCACTGTTAAGAATAACAGAGCCTCAGATGAAAAAAGAAGATTATACCAAATTGAATAAAAATTATATTTTGAAATGATGATCTATATGCCTTTGCTGAATATAGTTATTTGTAATCACTCATTTGGTTCAAACCAATGTTTTACTTATTATTTATTCCAGTGTAAAATGATTACTGTATTTGCTCAGTGACACACAGTTAGTTGGATGATGGCATATGTTAATCTGATCCCAAGTAACATACCCTATTCAATGTAATAAATTACTGGAAGATCTATATCCTGGACATCCCATTTTTATTATAATATACACGTTGTTCTTTGTTTAGTATATAGAGTATATTCCAAATAATATCAAACTAAAACAAAGTATAATATATAGTAGTTAGGGTCCTGAGTTACTTTGTTACAAGCATTGGCAAACTTTTCTCTAAAAGGCCAGAGAATAAACATTTTAGGCTTTATGGTTCATATTGTTTCTATTGCAACTACTTAACTCTGCTGTCATAGGGTGAAAGCAGCCGCATATAATACATAAACAAGTTAACATGGCTGAATTCCAATAAAAACTTTATTGATCCTAAAATTTGCATTTCATAGAATTTTCATACATCTTAAAACTTTATTCTTCTTTTGATTTTTCCAACCATTTGAAAATGTAAAAATGTTTCTTAGCATACAGGCTGCACAAAAAACATAAAGCAGGCTGGATTTTCCTAAAGGCCATAGTTTGCTGACCCCCACAGTATGTTAATATGAATGCAAATATATGACTTTACTAGAATGACTTCTGCAATGACTTATTTGATTAGAGTTTACTTAAATTCTACTAAGTAGAATTGGATGCAGTATACTCAAAAAGATGGCAAAGGCACCAATACATCTTCCTTGGTACCTAAACAAAATCCCCCACAGTGAGTTTCAGTGTAGAGGAAAATTAAATACTTGGTATGGTTGTAGAATGTGAAGTTTTCTTCCCTTGCACTAAAATTGAACGCACTAGACATCTACTTTTCAGAAATTATATTTATTTTTGTAGGAGATGTAAATGATCAGTTGGTTCTCCAAGCATAATATAAACAAGTGAAATATGCATCTTTGTGCACCTATTAACCTCTACAAACCACTATTAAATCAGTTACCATCTACTCTATGTTCTAAAGATTCAATTGACCTGAGCAGAATATATGGAGCTGACATTATAAAAACTCAAATTATTCCATATTGGGATTTCCATATATACATTAATGTGTATAAAATAGATGACTAATAAGAAAAAAATCAAATTGTACACTTTAAATGTGTAGTTTATTGTATGTCAATTATATCTCAATAAAATTCTTTTTAAAAGGAAAAAAAAATATTCCATATAAACCCCTGCCTGAATTATCCTTCAGTGTGCTCTGAAGCATAAAGCAACCTCAGAAGGAAGACCTATTACTGTCTTTATTAGAACAAGGACTTACTGTGCTGTGCATCAATCTTTGCAATATTCCCATTTTTCCAGTTAAGGAGACTAATGGAAGAAGCAACTTATCTGTACAAGCCCTCAGGGCAATCAACAAAACTGTGATTCCCTAGATTCCAGGGTGTTGCTATCCACTAAATAAACTCTTTACAATGGCAGATGTATTTGCAGCCTTCTTTAGATGCCTGTAGGTAAGGGTGGTTAGTACTTATTCGCTTTTTTGATGGGACAATCAACAATGTTTCACTGGTTATGTTTCAGGTATTTATGAAAACCCCTCAATACTTCTCTCAGTGTCTAAATGATAATGTTGCAGATTTGATTTTTGTGAGAGGATTCACCCTGAAATGGCATGTAAATTATTTAGCGCTGTGCTCTCCTGAAGTAGTCCACAAGAGGACTCCATATATCTCTTAAGATTAGCTGAAGAATGATATAAAGCATCTAGAGAAAACTTGCAAAACTGTAAAGAAGCTGTGCAATATTTGGGTAATGATCTCACCAGACAGATTTTTTTCTGTCCTCTTGAGAATAAAGTCTATTCAATAATGCTCAAGAGGTTTTAAAAAGTAAGGTAAAGGACTTCCTAGCTGGCGCAGTGGGTAAGAATCCGCCTGCCAATGCAGGGCACACGGGTTCGATCCCTGCCCCAGGAAGAAACCACATGCCGTGGAGCAACTAAGCCCGTGCGCCACAACAACTGAGCCTGTGCTCTAAAGCCCATGCGCCACAACTATTGAGCCTGTGCTCTAGAGCCCATGAGCCACAACTATTGAGCCCATGTGCCACAACTGCTGAAGTCCACACGCCTAGAGCCTGTGCTCTGCAACAAGAGAGGCCACTACAATGAGAAGCCTGCGCATCACAATGAAGAGTAGCCCCCACTCACTGCAACTAAAAAAAAAAAAAGGAAAGCCTGCACACAGCAAAAAAGACCCAATATAGCCAATAAAATAAATAAATAAACAAATTTATAAAAAAAAAAAAGGTGCAGTATCTGTAGCACGATAAAACAAGGTATGCCTATAATAGACAGAGGTCCACCTCACCCTCCAGATTATACTCATCTACAAATCTTCATACTTCTCTAAACTTTACAGTGAATTCCTTCTGCTCATGAGTATGTCTAGTGCTTTCACAGCCCTTCACAGTAGTTGTCACCATGTGGGCAACACCATAAAATAACACAGGTGTCATATGTGCAGAATTTGCCTACTGCTTATTTGTAGGGAATTGTGATTTTTAGAGCCCTGAGGGCAGCGTCTCATCTCCCCATATGTGTGGTTTAGCATTAGGATGAAGGGAAAGAGAGAAAGGCTTTCCTCCTTTTTAAAGCAGTTTGACAGAAAATTACAATGTTATGCAGTTTTTATCATGAACAGAAATGGCGTTAGAGAGAATTCTTTGGAACCAAATGAACAATTCACACTAATATGGGGGTTTTAAATCAAATAGGGTTTTTGTTGGTCTCATTCAGCCATGCAGCTTGAAGGTTCTTTTTGACAGTTTTATGGCTTACAATGTACTTTAAAGTTGGGTTTTTTTTTCGCTTACTTTGTTGGAGTAATGTCAACTCCTTCTTAGGCAAGGCTGTTATTTCTGCATGTAAATGCCATCTTCTGAACCTGGCTGGAGAAACAGACATCTATAACCTTCAAGACTTAGACTAGTTCATGATTTCAGTTCTCCAGCTGGAGGGCCCAGTGGGCTAGAGGAGTGACAGGAAGAAAAAAGTGTTTGAAATACCTGTATAGTCTTTGGTCTTTAAACTAACATTTCAGAATCTTCAGAAACTGCTTACATAATAGGGTTTACTTTTGTAAGTTGCCTTTGAAACAGCTGAAACATTTTTTTTTCCTTATACTGCTTTTGTTGAGATAGTAAGATATCATTCACCTTTAGCATGTAGCTGTATCATTCAAAGACTGTTATCAGTGAATTTTAATATAAAGCATTTCTTTTTGACTCTGGTTTGACTACTTATCTTAGTCTGTTCAGGCTACTATAACAAAAATACCATTGACTGTGTGGCCGAAACAGCAAACGTTTATTTCTCATAGTTCTAGAGGCTGAGAAGTCCAAGATTAAAGTGCTGGCAGATTCTGTGTCTGGCAAGAGCCCACCTCTGGACTGCAGACTGCCATCTTCTCACTGTTTTCTCACATGGCTGAAGGGGTGATGGAGCTCTCTGGGGTCTCTTCATGAAGGTCACTAATCCCATCCATGGGGGCTCCACCCTATGACCTAATTATCTTCCAAAGGCAGAACCTCCAAATACCATCACAATGGGGGCTACTTTTCAACATATGAGTTTGAGGGGAGCACAGACATTCAGTCTATTGCACTACCTAAATAGAGTAATGGGTGCCTTTTGTTTTTATTGTTGTTGTTGATTAAATAAAGGAAGAGAACATTTTTTACAATAAAGCCTGTGACTAAGATGAAGGAAGACCCAGGAAATCCAGTGTTGTAACTTCAGCAATAAGACAAATTAACTTCAGATAAGGGTTACCCCTTGCTCTGCCATGTATTCCATATGCAGAAAAAAGGGGCCTGCATCTAGGTAGGGGTCTACAGAACTGCCTCTGTGTCTAAGAACAGTGCTTCCATTTGGGAATTCCTTCCCAGCGTATCTCAGAACATGTGTCTCTGAATTTCAATTCCTGAGAAAAATCAGTCCAGAAATTGAAAAAACAGCCAAAAGTATTACAATTTCCTTATGAGAACATAGAAACATGAATGCCTTGAAGGAATCTGCTGATGTCAGGCCAAAAGTAAAAGCTACATGCTAAGTCAAAAGTTTAAGTTCACATTTCCCAGAACAAGGACAAGAGCACGTGAGAGAGGTGGTCACAGTTCAGTTCACGGAAGAGCAAACTTTTTCTGTAAAGCTTAATTTTAGGCTATGGTCTTTGTTACAACTACTTAACTGTGATATTGCATCATAGACAATACATAATTGAATAGGTATGGTTTTGTTTCAATAAAAATTTATTTATCAACATTACAATTTGAGGTTTACATAGGTTTTAAGCATCATGAAAGATTGCTCTTTTGAATTTTTTCGGCCATTTAAAAACGTGAAAACATTCTTAGCCTGTGGGGCATACAAAAAGGGGGCTAATATCTGAGCTGTTCAATCCTGCTGCTGCCACGTTGGAGGTGTGAGTTCTGGCTATTATTGCTGCAAACAGTGAGTCATTTTTGCAAATAAAATACATATGAAATAATATATACGTGGTATCTTTAAAGAAATTCTGTAAGTGGAGTTTCAAGAAACTACACGTTTTGAATCAAAATAAGTCCTTAAATTGGCAGTTTTGACATATGATTCTGTGAGATGCCATTAACCATGGCAGGAAATCTGAATGTTAAGTTGTTTCTAAGTTACCTAATCAAATGTCACCCAACTACCCAAATATGTTCTCTAAGCTTTTTTCAGAGGTGAGTCTTCAAATTTGCTGTCAATACTGTTCTTTGTGAATGCATCAACAAGAGAAATACAAAAATGATATGAATTTCTTTATGAGTGCTCCAAAGTAAAATCAGAAACTGGTCAAAATTTGTATTAGTGAAAGCAATATTAATTTTGATGTTGGTGACTGAAGAAAAATGCACAACATAAAGTTGTGAATTAAGTTTTATTCAGGAACCTTACTGAGAACTATAGCCCTGGAGACAGTTTCTTAGATAGTTCTGAGGAACTGCTCTGAAGAGGTAAAGGAAGAGCCAGGACATATAGAATTTTTTTGCTGGGGAAAAAAATCAAAACATTATTGTTAATCACAAAGAAAACAGACATCTCAAGTAAATGTCTTTAGCACTTTTCTACATACGGGAAGATGCAAAAATCTAGGCTCATTGAAATTACTCCTTAGATATGTATTTTAACTATCTAGAGCCAGTATCCAGAGCACAGCATGCTTCCTGTTTTTCTCCATCCTGAATCCCCCTTGGGGCACACCATCCTTGTGGCTGCAGTGGCTGATGGGTTGATCTGGGCAACTTTCCCTTTCCACAGTGCCAAAACCGAAAGCAGAATAAGCAGATCACATTTTCAATGTTAAAAAGGAAATCAGGACAACAGGCATAGGGAGAAACAACTTAGAATTTCATTTTAGGAATATACTTCTAATATTTGTGTATTCATCTTTTAATTTTTAATGATTTTATTGAGAATTTATTTAATACTTTCTTTCTTAGTGTTTTCAATTGTCAAATAGAGATCATTTGTACATGTTATTGCCATATATGACCTGGTTCTTAGTTTCATAATAATAATAAAATATGCATTTTATATATATATGTATATGACATAGAATAGAATACCACTGAAAAGTAACCCTCTGACAGAGAAACAATTCACAGTTTATTATTTTGGTCACTCATTACTACTTAAAATATATAAACAAAGTATTAAGAAAAATGCAGAATTAAGTATGATTTAGAGAATTTCCAAAAATTCCTAGAAATGATGATGTCATTCCCAGATCCTGAAGATTAATATGGGTTGGAAATTGGGAAATAATTTCCTGAGAACGAAGGAAGAAGGGTCACATCTAAGAAAGGAGACTGAATTATGAACTAAAGCAGAAAGGCTGAAAAGTCCTGTCAAAAAAACAAAAACAAAAACAAAAACATTATGTCTGATACAGATAACCAAGTAGGAAGCCTTTGTTTAAGGGTATGCAATAGAGAACGGAAGCCAGAACTCAACCTGAGCTCAACTCCACTAAAATAAAAGGCTGGAGATTTTCCCAAAGTTGGGATTGGGGAGTTTTAGGCCATCCATGTTTACTAATTGACTTCACCCAAAGAAAACCATCTCCTATCTTGAAGACAGGAGGTAATTTTATATTTGGAGGAAGTGTAAAGTTAGGCTGTTACCCTTCGATTGAAAGATAAAGATAGGAATGTGATTTCTTTTGATTACATTTCCAAGAGGTGACCCCCCAGGTTCCCAAGAGAGAAAATCTTGAGTGGTAAACATGGCAAGAAGCTTTAAACAGGATTTACACACCAAAAGGGCACAGAAAGAGAAAGAATTTGCAATCACAAGTTTTCTAAAGTAAATGCTCTAAGCCAATGCAAGTCAGGGGCCTTCAGGCAAAGACATGCCTTCTAGGTCAGTCCATGGACAACATCTGTGTATACAACATGCCAGTCAGCATGCTTGACACTTTACTTAGCTGGCTTTTGTCAGAAAGAAAAGTCTGCCACCCAAATGTGTCCCTTTGGCATAAGCATGGCGGGGGCCTAATTGTTTTTAAGAAACAAAAGACTCAGGAAGAACCTTTGGTCTTCCCACTAACTGTGTAGAAGAATTTAGATGGAGGACCTGTTCCGGGAAGGAGTTATCACCAGAGCTATCTATAGTGTAATATGTACTAGGTCAGCTATACAGGGAGGAACTAGCAACATTTGTGTGTTCAAACTCCTCTCTGTGTCGCCTTATTTTACATGGCCCAGCAAACTTTAGTTTATCAAACATTTGCTCTTTTTCCAACTTCCTGAGATTTGCATGCTTTTCTTTTTAAGTCCCAGAGTCCTAGCCCCTTCTTGCAGAATGATATATATACCTAATTTTGCCTAAGTATCTCTGGAATCTCCCATGTTTGGATTCCCCTTACATATGAAATTAAATTTGATATTCTCCTGTTAATCTGTCTCATGTCAATTTAATCCTTAGCTTAGTCAGAAGAAGTTAGAAGGGTAAAGGAGTTTTTGTTTATTTGTTTGTTTGTTTGTTTGTTTTGTTCCTCCTGGACACTTCTTATCCTTACTTTGCAAACAAAGGGAAGAATACAAAGTGAATGACCACATTCTTCCTTGGTAGATTCATTGTCTAATGGAGTCAGAGTTGGAGGGAGGTCATTGAAGTGTTAGACCAGACAGTCCTGAGTTGGACTCCTGAATCTATACCTGCTCACTATATGACTTTGGAAAATTCATAAAGCTCTGTAATCTTCAATTTATTCCTGTGTGAATGGTGATGTTGAGAATGCTACTCCATAGGTTATGTATAGAAAAAATAATGAGTGTAAAGTGCCACATGATGTATTGCCTACTGAAAAGGTTTAAAGGGTTTTAACAAAAATTACCATAAACAATTATAAGACAATATATAATGCAAAGTGATGGTTCTAGAAGAGATGTATAGGTACTGTTATGGAAACTCAGAACCGGGAACAATTAATTTTGCCTGGATGATTTAGCAAAGGCTTTATGAGTAGAGGAACTGGATCACAAAAAAAGAGACAAGAATTGATCAGTTAGAAAGAGCAGCCCAGTCAGAGGAAACCCCCATTCCAGCAAGATGTAAACTCCAGGACAGAGATATAGCCTCTGAATCTTGGCACTGCGCTTGTTAGACATTCAGGACTTATTTATTGTGTTGAACTGAATTGACTTCCAGGAATTCAAAGAATTAAGTGTGCTCAAAAATTGTGAGTACTTGAACATGAATAGAGAATGTAACCCTCAAGAAATAGGAAGCGGCAGGGGATAAGGCTGGAGAAATATTTTAAAGGAACTTGATTCTTACTTTATACTACAGTCCAGTACTATCAAAATTCTTTTTATTCCCCCTAAAGTACCTATATTTATCACCAACCATAGACTGGTCAAAATAAATAATTTTAAGAAAGTTCTCTAGAAAGCCACGTGAGGATTTTGAGTTGAATACAGTAATGATTAGATTTTTATTTTTAATGCAAAACATTGTTTCATGACATCTGGATCCTGGGAAAACCTAAAAGATACATATTTTTTTTCCTTTTACTAATTTAAATTGGTACACTTAAAATATTACTTTGTAATAGACAAAGAAATATTTAATTCCATTTTAAATATACTATACACCACAGCAATCAGAGAAGAAAAAAGAAGTAAAAGGAATCCACAATGGAAAAGAGGTACAACTGTCACTATTTGCATATGACATGATGCTATACATAGAAAATTCTAAAGACACTACCAGAAGACTAGTATAACTTATGAATGAATTCAGTAACATTGCTGGGTACAAAATTAATATACAGAAATCTGTTGCATTTCTAATACACCAACAACAAAATACCAGAAAGAGAAATTAAGGAAATAATCCCATTTGCCACCACATAAAAAAAAAAAAAAAAAACTAGGAATAAACCTATCTAAGGAAGCAAAAGACCTGTATTCTGAAAACTATAAGATGCTGATGAAAGAAATTGAAGACAACACAGACTGAAAGAGATAACATATTCTTGGATTGGAAGAATCCATATTGTTAAATGGACCGTACTACCAAAGACAATTTACAAATTCAGTGCAATCCCTATCAAAATACCAATGCCATTTTTCACAGAACTAGAACAAAAATTATTTAAATTTTTGTTACACAAAACACCCTAACAGCCAAAACAATCTTGAGAAAGAATAGAGCTGGAGGAATCACACTCCCAGACTTCAGACTATACTACAAAGCTGCAGTGTGGTCCTGGCACAAAACAGACATATAGTTCAATGGAATAGGAGAGAAAGCCCAGAAATAAACCTGCACATTATGATCAATTAATCTACGGCAAAGGAGGCAAGGCTATACAATGGAGAAAAGACAGTCTCTTCCATAAGAGGTGCTTGGAAAACTGGACAACTACATGTAAAAGAATGAAGTTAGAATATTCTCTAATACCATATGCAAAATAAACTCAAAATGGATTAAAGATCTAAATGTAAGACTGGATACTATAAAATTCCTAGAGGAATACAGAGGCAGAACACTGACATAAATCACAGCAATATTTTTTTGGAGCAATCTCCTAGAGTAATGAAAATAAAAACAAAAATAAACAAATGGAACCTAATTAAGCTTAAAAGCTTTTGTACAGCAAAGGAAACCATAAACAAAATGAAAAGACAACCTATGGACTGGGAGAAAATATTTGTAACAATGCTATGACAAGGAATTAATTTCCAAAATATACAAATAGCTCATACAGCTTAATATCAAAAAAGCAAACAACCCAATCAAAAAATGGGCAGAAGACCTAAATAGACACTTCTCCAAAGAATATATACATATGGCCAAAAAGCACATGGAATGATGCACAATATCTCTAATTATTAGAGAAATGCAAGTCAAAACTACAATGAGGTGTCACATCACACCAGTCAGAACCACCATCATTAAAAAGGCTACAAATAAGAAGTGCTGGAGAGGGTGTGGGGAAAAAGGAACCCTCCTACACTGTTGGTGGGAATGTAAATTGGTGCAGCCACTATGGAGAACAGCATGGAGGTTCCTTCAGAACTAAAACTAGAGTTATGTTATGATCCTGCAATTCCAGCACTGGGCATATATTTTGAGAGAACTCTAGTTCAAAAAGATACATGCACTCCAATTTCATAGCAGCACTATTTACAATAGCCAAGACATAGAAGCAGCCTAAATGTCCATCAACAGATGAACGGATAAAGAAAATGTGGTATATTTATAAAATGGGATATTACTCAGTCATAAAAAGGGATGAAATAATGCCATATGAGCAACATGGATGGACCTAGAGATTTTCATACGGAGTGAAGTAAGTCAGACAGAGAAAGACAAATATATGATATCACTTATATGTGTAATTAAAAAAATGATACAAACGAACTTATTTACAAAACAGAGACTCACAGACATAGAAAACAAACTTATGGTTACCAAAGAGGATAGTGGGGAGCAGGGGAGATAAATCAGGAGTTAGGAATTAACAAATACATACTACTATATATAAAATAGGCAAACAGCAAGGACCTACTGTATAGCACAGAGAAATATATTCAATATCTTGTAATAAGCTATAATAGAAAAGAATCTGAAAAAGAATATATGTATATAACTGAACCACTTTGTTGCACACTTGAAACTAACACAACATTGTAAATTATACTTCAATAAAAATGGTTAAAAATATAGTTACTTGTAATGAAAATTTTTGAATCCTATTTAAACCCACAGCTTTGTTTTTTGGATCTAATTTATTTCATTTAAAAGTCTCTATTCACATTGGTTTTGCAAAAATAAACAAATACCACCCAAATGAGAAGAAACAGAGGCTATTTCAAAGGGCTTGCTATAGCGAAAGAGTCAGCCAACATCACCACATGCATTTGATAGAGGCTCACAGGCAGGCAGGAGAGTGGGATGGCTTTATAGTGAAAAAAGGGGAAACTTGCAGGTATGCTTTAATTGGAAGTCCTTGGCATGGAGAAACTAAAAGTGGGCAGCAGGACATCTTAATGATTGATTTGGGAAACTTTCTCTGATTGGTCCTGTCTTGAAAACCAGGGCAAAAAAATAAATAAATAAAGGGACATTGGGGTCATTGATACCATCCTGATGTTTTTTGGCTGATAGTTGTGATTGTGGTTTGGATTCCTGGAATGGTTGGTGCAGAAGCTCTGGCTCAGAATTCTATTGTCGTATATAATCTGGCCACTGTCCGTTTGTATACTGACCATCTCACTTCTAACCCATTCCATGGGCAGTAAGCAATTCAGACTAATCAAAACCTTCAACACTCAATGGAATTTAAATGCTTCGTTTATGCTAAAATTATATTCTTATAGAGTGATATTGAAATAAAAAAATTTTAATTATTTTGAAAAATTGCTCTCAATCACTGATCACTGAATAGATGCACGCTTTGTTTCTCTGAATTTGGGGCATCTCTCAATGTATATAAAAGTATGTATGTATATTTATCACCATATGGTTTAATATCACAAAGCTTTTTATTCTGCAAAAGCTGCCTTTGTTCATTAGCATTAGACTCGTTAAATCAGTCTCAACTGAATGCTTTAATTTTTTCTATGCTCTTAAAAAAAGAATAATAAAGGAGGCAATCAATGTCATTTCTTTTCTAGGCAAAACCTAACCTATCATTGGAGTACACTGAAATTATAGCAATTCATTCTCATGAAAATCCAATCCTTCTTTTTGAAATGTAAATAAGAAACTAAAGGATTATACAAAAAGCAGTTGATTTAATAATTTGATTAAGCTTAGATCCTTTCTGGATTTTCTAAGTACGAAAATGAGTTTTAAGAAAATTATGGGAAGTATCCACATGAGTAAAACAACAACCCATGAACCACTGGATACCTAACAATTATAGTTTATTTTAACGGGTTTTCAGTGATTTTAATATTTTTATTTTACTCAGTTTTCAGGGAGTTAAATATTTTGGTTAATAGGTACACATTACATTTGGTACTGGAGTTATAGGGAGCCCCGGAAAGAACTGGGGAGTGTTCTGAATAAGATGCCTGCTGGTATTTCATTCTATTCAATTAATTTTTATTAAGTATCAGAGGTGCTAGGGTATGGTAACATGAAACTGAAATAGCCACTATCGCTGTTCTAAAGTAACTTTCAATTTGTGTGGATACTTTGTGTGTGAGTATACATATAATAGACATCCACAATCACACATTAAAATATATAATTATATATTGTGTAGCAAAACTACCATGTCATATATATATGTAATTTCAAATCATGTGTTCAGTGAGTACTTACCCTTTGCCAACTACTATTCTAGAGGCTGGGGAAATGATTACATAAAGACAGAAAGAATTCCTCACAGAGCTAACATTTAATGAACAGGACCATAAAGAAACATATATCAAGTATATGTCAGGTTGTGTCAGGTTTGGATATTGAACAAAGTCTTATAGATGTTGACTGAGTTGAATCTTGAGTTTTCCAACACAATAACAAAGGAAGGAACATTCCAGGGAATATTATTATACTTTTCCTTTCTGCTCACAAATATTTCTCCTAACCTTATTATCTTGAAATTTTACAAGGACCTTTAACAATAAACTATCATTCTTAATAGCTGGTATCTTATAAAAATGTGAATAGAATTTTTTCCAAAATTGGAAAAAATGATATTAAAAAACAAGAAATTCTGGCCTGTGTTTCATAGACCTTTAGTGGTCACAAACTCATTCCTCTTCTTGGAATTCATAGGAAGAAGTTAGAGACAGATGGGCTTTATTACTTTGTTGACAGCCAGGTTTTATTCTGATCATAATTAACAAATAAGAATAGAGTCCGAAGGTCACCTTCTAACTCCAACTGCATTCTAATTTGACAAATATTTAATTGGTACGTCACTGTTATGACTCAGGGTTTGGGCTTCTAGTCTCATGGTTCAGAAGTGGGCATAGCCTTATAAACAAGTTAGGGTGACCATCAGAGTTATGTTCAATAAAAAAGTACTCACAATAATGAAATATGTACAAAGCAAAAAGAAGAGGCAAGTTCCAAACTATTATATTTAAACCGCTCTTTTATTATCTTAAATCTGTTTTCAATCACACAGCGAAACTTGCAAGCCAAAGAGAAGGGGGAGGCTGTGTTCAAGACAGCAATAAGAGCATCTACAAAATCTCATACGTAGTGCTCATATGTGTTAGTATCTGCTGCAGCAGGCAGAATTAAAAGTAATGGGGACCTTAATTCACCTTTGACCTGTGAAAGAAACTGAGCGTTGGCTCCTACCTTTGCCAATGACTAGGTATGCGAACTTGCACAAACTTGCTTAGTCTTATTGAATTCCCATTGCGTCCTGGTGAATGGGATAACACAATGGAGTCATTGTTAAGATTTGAAGAGATACACCATCTCTTTATGTACAAGACCTGATATTCAGTGCTGCATCACCACTGTCAATACAGTTATGAAAGCAGCTCCTTTTATGATTTATAGGTAACAATACAAATAAAACTAATTAACTAGTTAGCTAGATAACTAACAAAATATCCTCGATATATTTTTTTTAACATATGTATCAACATCAGCTTGTGTTGACTAAGGGCATATAGGATAATAAAACACGTGCTATAGGAATTTTTCACCGAATCACCTTACCATTTAACCTTCAATGCTCGGTCCTCTGGACTTCTGTCTATTTGCCCTCCATTCCCTTCCACTTCTCTCATCCAACTCGATTCCCTGCATTTCTACCCTCAGGATAGCAAAATTTCCCAACTAACAATGCAAAATAACGTATTTTTCTCAAGCTTGTATTCCTAATTGAAGCACTAGGCCCCTTTTGCGGATCCAAATACACACAGGACTCAGCTGAATAAAACAGGAGCGACTCTATCGTTCTTCAGTTGCTAACGTCACTTTTCATTTAAGAATAGTTGTTAATATGCTGTTAAGTTACTTGGAGGCATAGGAGGCCCTATAAACCAAGGTCAGTCTCTAGGCTTCCCAGAGCCAAGGTTGTACCAGGTTGAGCTGGGCACAACATTAAATATGCTAAAAAATTATTTAGACTATGCAAATAATAAAGCTTGCATTGCCATAGACACTTTTCAGCTACTTTATAGAATATTAGGTATGTATTTGCAAATCAGATGTATACTGGGTACTATGATTTTTTTTAAAAAATGAATACTGATGTGCTTTGTTAAAGCTCACTGATATGATTGTTAATTTGTGCTCTGATGAGAAAAATTTATTTTGCATAATCCCAGGATATAATTTCATACATTTCCAATAAGAATGATTTAAGTTAATAAATTAGCATTCATTAGTAAATAATAAAGTTCTAATTTGCAGATTATTGCCTCAAAATAGTTCACAAGTAAAATTATTTCTATCTATAAAATATTTAACCTAGTAAGCAATCTCTATAATATGCTTAGTCAAACCACAACCACTCTTCCAGGGATCCAATTCAACACTTTCACTGAATAAACAAGTATTAATTAAAAACCTATTCTGGTCTAGACAAGATTCTAGATGCTCTAATTTAGGGATTAAGATTAAAGACTCTGGAGCCAGACTGACTGGGTTCAAATTCTTCCTCATCAACTTTAGCTTTTATGATCTTGAGGAATGCACTTACTTTCTCTGTACAATTTCTCAACCTTAAAATAGTGATGACAATAATAATATGTACTCATACTGTTGTTATAAGAATTAAATCAGTCAATGCATGTTAGTGTTGATATATAAATGCATATATGCATATGACTGTGTATATATATATATATAAATATTCACCATTTAGAAGAGTGACTGAAAAATATCAACGACAAAAATATCAAGTGCATTCTGTTATTACTAATGACGATTCAGTAGTGGAAAAAAAAAAGAAAAACACTTGGTTGCAGGGATCTTACATATTCTTACATATTGTGGAGAAGAAAGAGTAAATAAGTAAACAAATATAAAAGAAAACCTCCTATAGTAATAAATACTAGGCTAAGAATTAAAACAGAGCCATGTGGTAGGGAGAGAATAGTTATATACTTTTGGCTGAGTTACTAGAGCAGGCTTATCTGGAAAGATGACATTCAAGCTGAAATCTTAATCACAGTAAGTCCAGTATAAGGATTTCAAATACTGATCTATGTCAATGAGAAGCTTTTGGAAGGTTTAGGGTTGAAGGAAGAGATAGGAAAATGGGGCTATGAACAGATTTTGTATAATAAAAGTACTTGAGTTGTTATGTGGAAATTTGAGGGAGGCAATTTTGGAAGCATGGATAAATTAGACAAGGGTGGTAACATCCGAGATCTAGGCAAGTTGACAAATTTAAGATACACTTGAAGTTTCACTGGACAGTCTTTGTAGAACACTCTTTGAATCAATTCCTTAACTAGAATACTTGTAATAATAAAATATAAGACAAGTAAAGGAAGGCTAAAACAGAAACATTCATGAGACGTAAATAAATCAGAATTATCTTCAAATATTTTATTTTGATCTACTCAGTTAAATGTTAACATATCATAGATATGTCAATTACATATGGCATATGCAAATATGTAAATTAGCATATAATAAATATGCAATATCAATTCTAAGGGGGAAACACAGAGTATTTCATGTACCTATACAATATAGAGGAAAAATTATGAGGATTTCTAATATAATTCTTAAGTAGAAGAAGAATATAAGGTTCCATGTATCATTTATCCAGCTTTTCCCAATGGTTACATTTTACATAATTATGGTACACTATCAAGACCAGGAATTTAACATTAGAATAATATGTGTGTTTGTGTATACTTATATCTATTTTAATTATATGTGTAGATAAATGATATCACTGCCACAATGAAGATACAGAAGTATTCCATCAACACAAAGGACACAAAGGATGTTAACACCCATACCTCCTATTAGATGTGCCTCTATATATGCCCCTGGCATATATGCTCCATAGATGCACTACTTTGGCCATGTTCCTCAACTTTTGATATATTGTATTTTAATTTTAATTACTTTCAATGCATTTTTTGAGTCGTCTTCTGGGACCCATAGATTATTTAGAAGCAGGTTGTTTAGTTCCAAGTGTTTGAAGACTTCTCCTGTTATCTTTTATTTATTGATTTCTGGATGGATTTCATTGTGCTCAAATCTGGAATACCCTTTGTACAATTCAATCCTTTCAAATTTGTTGAGATTTTATGCCTTAGGGTGCTTTCTGTCCTGGTATATATCTGGAGGTACTGAAAAATGTGTATTCTGCTATTGTTTAATGTCACAATATCACCCTCAATAAACAAGAAAAATAATCTTATCTAAGGATCTTCTTACTCCATCTCAGCAAGCCCTTCTCCCAAGCAGAAAGTAATACAGTTTACAAGATCATATTATCAAACTAAAGCAAAACAAAATTAAAAAAAAAATCTTCCTTTTCCCAATCTTTTCATCTTTTACTTCTTTTGTTTTCCCAATCCCATTCCTTCTTTTTTATAATAAAAAATTCAAAGCCATGAGCAACCTGTTAGAAATGTGCTAGGCTTACTTCTGTAGAATATGGTCTCTTCTCCTATTTCCCTTCTCCTTCTATGGGTTTTGTTTGCTTTTAGTTGTTATCCACTAACAATTACACACAAACAATCCTGAACTTCCCCTTCACTCTTAGCTACTCAACTGGCAAAGCCTATGTTTACAGAGTTGCAAACCAGAAAGTGCTAAATAGATTCAGCAATTTGCATATATTCCACTTGAAAAAATTAAAACAACATAAAACAAGACAGGTAAGGCATCCTGGGAAGTGATGTAAGAGCAATTATTCTGTTGAAAATGTTTTGTCTATATATAGTATACCCCCCATCACTCACAGCACGTCTTCTCTGAATGTGATTTCTGACATCCTGTTGTTTGCTGCACCACTTAATTACACTGAGTAATGAAGAGACTTTAAAGCCACACTGTGTCATAGTTAATAGGGTGAATAATTAAAGTAATAGTAGAGTTGGTTTCCCTTCTGCACAAACCATTTGGTCCTCTAACACCATTGTTTAGAATTTCCTACAAAGTGATTCACTTTCTCAGAATTTACCGCTGCATTATTTCAGAAGTCTGATTTTACCACTGTGTTCAGCACAAGAAGAATATGAAAAATTAACCTTTGTGAAATCCCTGGAAATAATATATTAAGGCAAATAGTTACCGCTTTATGCCTCTCCTGACCCTTTGTGAACCCTCTTCAACTGGGATTAGGGTGGGCAATTTGTCTGAAGCAACAGGCAGTTGATTATTCATTAACTGAATAATTCTGAATTACCAGATTTTCTTACTTTCACATAGGTGAAATAGGCTTATGCTGGATATCAGACATAAGTGAAAAGTATCTTCACAGTGATGTCTAACAGGAGAGAACAAAAGCATAGAAACCAAAAAGTACCTGTCACAGGGAGCTGGGAATGAGCAAAATTGTTAAGATTAAGAAAGGTCCAAGAAAAATGGAGGATAAGCAAAGGATAGTTGAGGGTCAGATTAGGAGGAGTCTTTAATGCTAAAATAAGAATATGCAATTTATTCTGTAGTGAACTCAGGACAATAAAGTTTTGAGCATGAATATCACATCATGAGATTAATTTTAGAGAAACTAAAAAAGATAAAAGAAGCATAATTTGTAAGGCGTATACTTGGTGCATAAGGATATATAGTTACTACTTTCAGGTCTTGCAGAGACTAGAATACTTCATACTTAACATGAAATGTTATTGTTTAGGAAGTAGATTCACATAGTGGACATTTCCCTGGATTAAAATTAAAAGGCCAAAAATCGTGTCACCTTACTGCTCTTAGTTTTCTTATCTTATAAAATAGACCTGTTCTGTCATCCTCATACGGTGGTGGTTAGGAGAAAAATGAAATGTTGACTGCTGGCCCCATGAAAGGAAAGCAAAACAACCTGTTGGTCAACAAACCAAATTTCTTGTTTACTGCAAAGACAGAGACCACTACCTTGACAGAGTCCGAGTACAATTTTGTAAGAAGAAGGTCCAAGATGGGGGTCTGGGTTAAGGCAAGGATTTCAATATGGGGGCCTGATTGGGATTGGGCAATGTTTATGCTATAATAGTTTAGAGTTAGGAAATAAGGGAGGCATTTTTTGAAAACGAATATTGTGGACTAAATAGTTATTTGATAAACCCAGCTGAATAATCTATTAATAATCTATTAATCTATTTTTTCTGAAAAGGAAGCCCCTGAAACAAAGTTACTTCCAACATAAATTTCCTGAGAAAGAATTCCCTAGAATAGTAAAGTCATACTTAAGCAAGTTGTTGTAAACTAAAGTCATTTTCATTTTCTTCTTTTGAACGCAAGCTTTATTAAAATGCTAGGAAAATCAAGGGGATTTCTTTAGGTTTTTTCGAATCCTTTAAGAGACTTGAATCTGGTTGCAGACCATCTGAGGAAACACAGGGAGCTGCTGAGATTTCTAAATGATTGTTTACAGTTACTAAATGTATCAAACTGTACACTAAAAGTGGCTAAATTTTATTGTATGTAAATGATGCCTTCATTTTTAAAAACAGGTACGGATGAAAAATTGATTTTCAATACTACTTCCCAAACTTTTATTAGCTTGCCAAATTATTTCATCCACTTGACAATCCAAGAAGTTCTGCTTCCACATTCTAATGCTCCAGTAGTTTATGAACCAAATCTTTTCAAAAAGAAGTAACTTCTGCATAAAAATATCCAATATGTCACATTTCCTCCATGCAAATTATTCTTTATTTCTCCGAACACCTATACTTTCCTAGCATTCTGTCTGCTCACATTTTTCAATAACCTGAGAAAACCACCTACATCTCTATACATTAAACTTATACACATTCAAAGAAACCAATTTAAATATGATCTTTTCTGAAAAATCTTTGCACATTCCATTATGATATTTTTATACATTGGTTAGGGCATTTATTACTTATACTTTGGATTGCAGACACTCACTTATCTATATATATATTAAATCGTTAAAACAAGGATCCAAATCTGTTTCATCTCTTCATGTCTTCTATTACTTAAATAGGTCTTACAGATAGAAAGTCTATACTACATATTTTGGAAATGGATGATTGGTTGAAAGGATGAATGTCAAAATTAAATTATCTCTGTTTAAGTTTCTAAAGATAGCTCCAGAGGTCAGGACCAGGGAAAGGTGGCACACAGGTAAGAAAAATTCGATGTTGCTCTAAAATTGCCAAGTTTATGATCTCTGAGCATCCAGAGAAAGGTATTCAAAGGGAGAATACAATGCAGAAAGAGTAATGAAAAGGGATCACAGATGGTAAGAGGAAGGGAACTTGAATTTTATTTCTAAGTCAGCTAGTAAATATATTGTAAAATTATTTAACACACTCTCTGGTCACATTTCCCTGTGTCTCTTTTGAATTTTGACAATTAATGATTCTAATTGTGGAACCCCCCCATCATTATGCTTTGTGTTTATGTACCTATATATCCACAACCTAAAAGTATATGTTGTCTCATAATCTTTCTCTTCACTATACCTCAACTTTCCATAGTTTCCTGCACATGCAAACAACACTGCAGCGGCTGAGTTTCCTCTAATGATAGCATTTAACAAACAACCCCAGGCCCAGGCACGTGGATTCTGTCTGTCCTGTCGTTCCATCATCGCCCCATTACTTTGTACAATTTTGCATTTCAAACACCGGGGTGTACTTGTTATAACACCTAATAGGTTTCCTTCTCAAGCTTTGAACCCACTCGGGATCCATAATGGATTATCTTATTATCTCAGATAAACTGTAGTAGGATTGTGATTTGCATGAAATATATCTTTCTGGGTGTAGAAAGGACCCAGATGATAGGACTGAAGCATCAGGCTTTCAATTTAATTAGTTCCACCCCAATATCTGGAGTTTTTTACATCCTACTTTCGGCTATAATTATGCTGAAAACAAGTGAAGGAATAATATTTTATTTGTGCATCAAGGGCTTATTTAATAAAGCTGTCCCACCTCGTTGCCTACTTCTTTTTCTTAGGATCTAAGGCATATATATGTAAAGATAAATTTAAAATCCTATTATATGTTATTCCTTTAAAAACTTTTTTTCTCTTGAATCAATATTAATAACTTTAAAAAATGAGAAAGAGAGCTAAAGAAATGAATAAACACAACTTTCCTATGACCCAAAATAAGCACAATTGTAGGTGTTAGATGTATAATAAATAAATTGAGTAATTCTATGGTCCATTTCCTTTGAAAATTTTATATAGGAGAAAACAAAGTTAGCTTCAATTTTGTGTCTGATATATGAAGAGGATGATTTCTGGATGAAGCTGAGAAGTTTGAAACAGGGCCACTCAAAATTGTGTTTTCTTTTGAAACTGCAGCTCACATTTTTTATATCAGTCCTTACCCTGAAATTCCATTCAAACTTTGTCTGCCTTTCCTTTGGGCTTATGAGACCCTTCTGACTAAATGAACAAGCATATAAAATCTTCAACAGCCTTGAAAAATGTCTTCCTTTTTTTTCTTTTTGTTTGGTTTTTCAGAAAAGCATCCAATGATTGTATATGAGAGAAGGTCATAAGGAGAGATGATCTATACCATTCCTTCTCCTTAAAATATTTTCTTTTGCACACCCATGTCCCCTAAGCTAACTCATATTCAACCCTTAGCTGCCATTAAATATTACTTCTTTCAAAAAGACTTTCCAGAAAACTGAATTAAACTAGTTGTCTCTAAGGGATTTTCAGATAACCCTGAATAATTCCAGTATTGATATTTTTCTTGCTTTATTCTAATGCTAGCTTATTTTCCTGGACCCTTATATCAATTTCAAGCTCACTGAAAACAATATGATATAATATTTACCATCCTATTTCTAGTTAATAGACTATTTTATACACTAGTATATAGTTCATTCTGATTCTATGGTATTAAAAATTGAACTGGGCCTCATGATCAGAACTTCAGACTTGGTTTAATGCTCTGCTGCTACTTTCTTGAAATTCTTAATAATTTTGTCTTTCATCTTGTATTTTATGCATGAAGTCAGTGGATCGATGGAGCATGTGAATGAGCAGAGAAAATATGTACAAAAGGCGTGTCTGCCAGGTTTCCTTGCTAGCTCATTTGCAGTGTTTATAATACCCCAGGAGCATAGAATTCCTGTGGACCATGAAGCATGAAAGTTCAGTGACACTCAAAGCAAGTACAAGGGAAGCATGTAAGGAGCTGTACTGACAGCACTGAAATGCTACACTTTCCTCAAATAAGGCTACGGCATTCTAAGAAAGTCAAAGAGCCAAGTAAGCCTGACATGTTCTTTTTTACTTTTGTAGCTTGACTATATTAGTCAACTACTTACATTGAAAATAATTATATAAAAGGGAAGGAAAATATAGGACATCCAAGATAGACAAAAATAGCTCTTTTTTCTTTTCTTTTTGTACTCAACAATGAGCCAAAATGATGATAGAAGGTGTCCATATCAAGAGTGAAATATAGATAGTTCAGTTATTTCTGTGTTGTTTCCACTATTCTTGTAAGAACAAAGTACATATGCACTTATGAACTATACAAGTTGTGCAATTTTGCTTATTCAACTTATGAGTTAAATGCTCCTACTTGCATTTAAAACTGTCATTACACAACATAAAGATACACAGTAAAATCATTGTTAATAGTTTAAAAATGTAATTCTTCTTCAATTAGAATGATATTACATAGCAAATATGAAACACTATGGAATTCTGAAAGAGAGATGATAGAAGAAAAGAAAAAGCTTTGTATTAAGTTTCTTTAATGTTACTATCTTCCTGGGTTTTGATCAAGAGTGCCGTATTTTCCTTTTGCACTGGGTCCTGCAAAATGTGTGGCCAGCTATGCAGTACAATTTTAAATCAGCAAACTTGGAGTTTTTAAGCCCTGCGCATTTCAAAGAAAGGACTTGTCCTTGACTAGTTCCTGGGAGATACACGGTGATTCCTCAGAGTTTCTTACTTGGTAAAAGTGTTTTTTTGTATACCTGAGACCCAGGACCACACCAAATAGTTGCTACTAACAATACGATTTATGGTGAATATTTATTTTTGTTCACCTGAAACTCTGGGCCATGCTGTATCAGTTAATATTTAAAATGTAATTCTTCTTCAATTAGAACGGTATTACATAGCAAATATGAAACACTATATTTGTTTGTTTGACCTTTGGCAGATGGCTGGAGACTGAGTGGCTAAGTTTATTTATACAGGGTGCTCCATACCTATGTGATTGACTTCAGACAAAAAATGCTGGCCACAAGGCTCAGGTGAGCTCCTGATTGGCAATATTCCATACACTGCGTCAGACTTCATTGCTGGAGAATTAAGTGCTGTCTATAGAACTAAATTGGGAGAGGTCAGTTGGAAGCTTGTGCCTGAACCTTGCTAGATTCCACTCTATGTATCTGTTACCTTTGCTGATTTTAATCTATGTCTTTTTTTCACTGCAAAAACAAAACAAAGAAACAAGAACAATAACTGTGGGTATAACAGCTTTACTGAGTTCTGTGAGCCTCTCCAGGAAATCATCCAGCTTGAGAGCAGTTATGAAAACTCCTGACACACTGTCCCTGAACTCATAGTTACAAACTGGGGCACAGCATTTCCTAGTCCCAACAAGATAACAGTAGGATAGGTATTTTCCCCAATTTGAAATCAAAGCATTGTTCTAAAAGGAGAGGGGGATTGGTGCTAAGACAAATAAATAAATAAATAAATATATATATATATATATGAACTTCCTTTTTCAGTCTGAAAAATATTTCATTGTATGTATCTACCACATTTTGTTTATCCATTCATCTGCCAATGTACACTTGGGTTGCTTCTACTTTTTGTTTCTTGCAAATAATTCTACTATGAACATGGGACTAGAACTGTCTCTTTGGGACGCTGGTTGCAAGTATTTTGAGTATATACCCAGAAGTGAATTTGCTGGATCATATAGTAATTCCATTTTCTTGTGTTTTTGTTTTGTTTTGTTTTTTAGTTTCTTGAAGAAATGCCATACTTTTTTTTTCCACAATGGCTATGCATTTTCACATTCCCATCAACACTGCACAAATGTTCCAATTTCTCCACAGCCTTGTCAATGCTTGTTATTATTATTTTCTCTATAGCAGCCATCCTAATGGGTATTGAGGTGGTATTTCATTATGATTTTGATTTTTTCTCATAATAATTAGTAATGTGTAACATCTTTTCATGGTCACATTGGCTACTTGTATATCTTCTTGGGGAAAGGTCTATTGAAGTCATTTTTCCATTTTTAATTTAGTTGTTTGTTTGTTGTTGCTGTTGAATAGTAGGAGTTCTTTATAAATTCCAGATAGTAGCCCCATATCACATATATGATTTGCAAATATTTTCTCCCATTTTGTACTTTGCCTTTTTATTCTGTAATTGTGATCTCTGATGCACAGAAGTTTTAACATTTGATGTAGTCTATTTTACTTATTTTTTATTGATATTTTGTTGTCTCTACTTTTGTGGGTATATCCAAAAAATCGTCCTCAAAATCAATGCCATAAACTTGTACCCTATGCTTTCTTCTAAGAGTTTTATTGTTTTAGGTCCTATGGTCTTTGATCCATTTTGAGTTAATTTTTTTATATGGTTTAAGGTAAAGGTCCAACTCCCTTCTTTTGCAAGTGGATTTCCAGTTTTCCCATATGTGCTGATATTGATCCACTAAATTAATTTGATTATATATAGATAACTATGAGCTGCAGTATGAAACACTTGACAAAAAAAAAGGTTAGAGGTGTTGAACATTATTTTATCAAAATAATGTAAAAAATCTACCCATCATCTTCAGTAACATATTTAAGTTTTTTAACATTGTATGTGATAGGGTCTATGTTCTATTCGTCATATCAAACTCAGATTTCATTCCTGCTGAACAACTTCAATATCTATATTAATTAATATTTCATATCTAAGTTTGTTAATTCTTTCTTTCTATACTCTTCTACTTCTTCATTTAAATTTCAATAATTCACATTTCAGACTGAGCTTAGATGTCTTATTTGAGATATTCTTTCTCTTCTCGTCTTCAATGATGGCCACTTCCACACTTGGTTAGGTACAGATCCTCAAAGTATACCTGTGATCAACTCTACAATATCACTAAATACACTGTATTGTAATTGTCTACATTTGCTCTTTACAATACAAAGGTAACTATGCATCCTTCTACTTCTGAAACTTCAGCCTTTCCTCTTTGAGATACAGAGGAGGTGATCACTTTTTTAAGCTGAACAATCTACTGAACACATTTTCTCTTATGTAGGCCCATTCTGATGACTTTCCACCACAAAATGTTGACTGTGAATGTCCTTAGCTTTAAATTTGGTTGAAATACTTCCACTGTTTAATACTTTTTCTTGAAGTATAGTCAATTTGCAATATTGTGTTAATTTAAAGTGTACAGCATAGTAATTTATTTTTGTTTATTTTTGCAGATTATATTTCATTATAGGTGATTACAAGATATTGGGTATAATTCCCTGTGCTATATAGTAAATCTTTGCTGCTCATCTCACTTATGTATAGTAGTTTGCATCTGTTAATCCCATACTGATAATTTGTCCCTCCCCACCCCCTTGGTAACCATAAGTTTGTTTTTCAAGTCTGTGAGTCTGTTTCTGTTTTGTATATAGATCCATTTGTATTATTTTTCAGATTCCATATATAAGGATATCATATATTATTGTCTGACTTATTTCACTAAGCACAATATTTTCTAGGTCCATCTATATTGCTTCAAATTGCAATATTTCATTTTTTATGGCTGAGTAATATTCCATTGCATATAAATAGGACAGAAAAAACTGTGACCCCACCCACACCATCAAAGATTGAATGGGGAACCAAGACTTCTACTATCACCAGGCTGAAACTAGGCACCTCAGTACCACAACACTCCAGCTAAGGTAATGTCAGTGGGGGCCCAGTGGGGAATGGGAATTTTAGTTCCTGCCAAGCAATAACACGTCCTCCACCTTCCCCTCAGAGTGTTAATGGAGAAAGATTCCCACTGTCACCTAGCAATTATGAATCACCACTCTTCTGCCTGCTGGGTTTGTGTTGGAGGAAGCCTAGCGGAAAATCAAAACTTTTCCACTCCTGCAAAATGATGAGGTCACCCCATTCTTGATGTCAGTGGAGGATAGATGGAGAGCAGTCTCAAGGCACTCAACTCCTCCCAGCTGACATATCATCAGTGGAAATCGGGTGGGGAGCCGGAAATCCCACACCCATCCAGTAGTCATGAGGATCCCCCACTGACATTAGTGTTGATGGAAGCCAAAAGGAAAATCTGAACATCTGTCCTCACCTGGCAGTAATAAAGAGATATCACCCTTTCCCATGCCAGAGCGATCTCAGGAAATGGAAGCTAAAACAGTAGATTGAGATAAGATTCAGAGTTTCATAATAAGATACCCAAAATATCCATGGTTCAATAGAAAACAATTCAAACCAAGAATGAGGAAGGATGAAAAAGAACAAATGAAAAAAGATAATCAATAAATGTTAATACCAAAAATGACAGCGATGTTAGGTCAGTTGACAAAGATTTTAAAGCAGACATTAAGAAGTGCTTCAATAAACAATTATAAACAGCCTTCAAAGAAATTTAAAAAGTAGCAAGTGTCAGACAAGAAATGAAGAAGAGCCAAATAGAAATTTTATAACTAAAAATACAAAAATAATTATAACCCTCAATAAAGAGGTTTAATAGAATAATGAAGAGGATAAAAGAATCTGTCAAGGGCAGGGTAGAATGGTACAAATAACCCAAATGAAAAATAGAGCAAACATTGGAAAAAATTATGAAAAAATGTAAATTTTCTGATATCAGAGTCCTGAAAAAAGATGAAAAAGAGAGAAGGACTAAAGTACTAGAAAAATAATGTCTGGGTCCTTCCTAAATTTGAAAAAAAATACAGAAACCTATCATTTCAAGAAGCTCTGAAAACTCCTAACAGTATAACCCCCAAGAGAACCAGACCAAGACACAGAATAATCAAACCTCTGAACACTAAAGGCAAGGAGAAAATTTTGAACGTAGTGAGAGAGAAACTACACCTTAGCCTTCGGGGAAAAATGATTTGAATGATTTGTCATAAAAAACCAGGGAGGTCAAAAGAAAGTAGCACATTTTTAAAAGATGAAAGACAAGAACTGTCAACCTAGAATCTTATATCCACAGAATATACCCTTCAGAGTGAAAAGGAAATCAGCACAGACTCTGATAAAGGAAAGCTAAGAGAATTTGTCACGAGCAGACCTACCCCAAAGAATGGCTAAATCAAGCCACCTAAGAATAGAGAAGAGGATAAAAGAAGGTACCTCCAGAGATCAACAAAGAAGGAAGAACACAGGAAACAAACATAGGTAAATAAACTTTTCTTCTCCTCTTGACTTTTTCAAATTATGTTTTATAATTGAAGAAAAAGTATAACAATGTCAGATGTGGTTCTAAATATATTTAGGGAAATATTTAAGATATTTATAGTATAAATGGGGGAAGATAAAATGTTGTGAAGGGAGACAAGTTTTCTCCACCACTCACACCAGTAAACTAACAGCACATGTAGACTATGACACATTATGTACATACGATGTCATATGTAGAACCACTAACAAAGCTATAAAAAGGAAATGTACTCAAAAACTCTGTACGTAAATCAAAACAGAATTCTAAAAATTGTTCCAATAACCCATGGGAAGGCAGGAAAAAGAAAATAGAAATAAAGAGAACAAACAGAAAACAACAATAAATAAAATGGCAGACAAGCAGTAGTATATCAACAATGACATTAAATGCAATTTGTTTTAATGACACCAATGAAAACACAGAGATTGGCTAAGTGGATTAAAAAGCCTGCACCATCTATAGATTGTCTACAAGAAATTCATTTTGAATATAATGATATAGGCGATGTGAATGTAAAAGGATGCAAAAAGTAATATTATGCAAAATTTAATCAAAGGGAAAGAGGACTGGCTATATTAATACCAGTTAAAAGACTTTATAGCAAAGACAATCACCCAATGTAGAGAGGGACGTTAGACAGGGTAAAAGGACTAATACAGATAGAAGACATAACAATCCTAAATGAGTATGCACAAACAACATAGCCACAAAACATTTGAAGCAGAAACTGATAGAACTGAAGAACAAATAAACAATTTTACAAGTAGTTGATAGAAAAACTAGAATGAAAATCAGCATTGGTATAGAAGAATTCAGCAATACCATCAAACAGTGAGATCTGATAGACATTTGCAGCACATTCTACCCAACAGCAGCTGAATGCACATTAATTTCAAGTGCCCCAGAACAAACACATACTAACTTAGAACATATGTTGGCACACTAAAACAAAACAAAGCAAAACAAACAAACAAACAAAAAAACCAACTCAACACATTAATATAATTGAAATCATACAGTGTGTTTTCTAAACAAAATGGAATCAAATTAGAAATCAATACAAAAAAATAACAGAAAAATCTCCAAAAGCTTGGAAAGTAAACAATACACTTGTAAATAATACATGAGTCCAAGAGATGGTATCAAGGGAAATAAAAAACACATCAAATTGAATGATAATAAATGCAACATAAAAATTTGTGGGAGAGAGATGCAGTGTTGAAAGAGAAATTTATAACATTAATGTATATACTGAAAAACAGAAAAATTCTCAAATCAGTAATCTAAGTTCACATATCAGAAAACTACAAAAAAAGGGCAAAATAAATACATAACAAGCAAAAAGCCAATTAGGAATTAGGCAAAATACATGAAGAGACATTTCACTGAAGAGGACAGACAGATGACAAATAAACATATGAATATTCATTCAATTTCATTAGCCAGTAAGGAAATTCAAGTAAAAATATCACAATATCATCACATGTTTAAAAAAGCCTATATTAAAAAATAGGTAATGCCACCAAATCCTCACAAGGGCGTAGAGAAATTGTGTAATTAATATGTGCATTGCTGATGCACATAAAATTGAATAGCCTTTCTGGAAGACATTTTGGGACTTTCTTAAATAACTAAATATGCAATTATAATTTGACCCAGCAATTGCACTCCTGAGCATATATTTATCCCAGAAAAATAAAAACTTATGTTCATACAAAAAATCTGTACATTATTGTTTATAACAGCTTTACTTGTAATAGCCCCCACCTGGGAACAGTGCAGATGTCCTCCAAAGGGTGAATGGTTAAACAAAGCATGGTACATGCATACCATGGGCTATTAGCCTAAATAAGAAGGAAGAAACTATCCATACACACAACAGTATGGATGAGTCTCCAGGCAATCACAATGTGTGAAAAAAAAATCAAATGGTTACATACAATATAATTCTATTTACATAACATTGTTGAAATGACAAAATTATAGAAATGGAGAATAGATTAGTGGTTGCCAGGGGTGAAGGAGGGGTTAAAATTAGAAGGGAAATGGGAGTGGATATAAAAGGGTAACATGAAGGATCCTTTTTGCTGATGGGGTTTTAATTTTAAGTACCTTAACTATATCAATATGAGTATTCTAGTTGTGTTATTGTACTCTTGTTTTGCAAGATATGGCATTTGGGAAAACTGTAAAGGATAAAAGGGGTCACTTTGTATTATTTCTTGCTCCTGCATTTAAACAAGTCTCAAAGTTTACAGAAAGTATAAAAAAGAAATACCATTAATTAGGGGCTTCCTAGGTGGCTCAGTGGTTAAGAATCTGCCTGCCAATGCAGGGGACACGGGTTCGATCCCTGCTCCAGGAAGATCTCACATGCAGTGGAGCAACTAAGCCCGTGCACCACAACTATTGAGCCCATGTGCTGCAACTACTGAAGTCCATGAGCCTAGAGCCCATGCTTCGCAACAAGAGAAGCCACGGTAATGAGGAGCCCACACACCATAACGAAGAGTAGCCCCCACCGCAACTAAAGAAAGCCCACGCACAGCAAAAAACACCCAACACAGCCAATAAAATAAATAAATAATTTATTAAAAAAAAATACCATTAATTAAATAAATAAGGGAAAACATAAGCAACAGCAGTCTCTAGATTTTCTGTTGCATTTCAGAATTTATTCACATTCAATATCTGATTTTCAAGAGAAAGACTGATGCAGGACCAGGCCAATATGTCATGTTTAAATTTATCAATGTATTACAATAACTTTCTGTCCTTCAGCTTAATTTTAACACAATATTCTTATGCACTGTTTATGTGTTTCTCACAATTATGTGTGTAGCACAGAGACCTCCCAGAAAGAGCACTGAAGTGGAGAGTGATGGTAACATTTATCACATATAATCACTAATATACTTGTCTGTCACCTTCAACAGAATGCAAATTATATGTTTTTAACCCTAGATATATGTAATTTTTATTGCATAATAATCTTTTATATATGTATATTTAATGAAAAAGTGAGTTTGCATTTTAACTGCCCCTTGCTACCTTAAAAATTCATGTTTTCTGACTATAATATGACTTTTTAGACAAGAGTTTCTATCAAGCCCAGATTATTTATGCTTGTTTAGCTCTGGTAACTGCTGAACAAAATTAGAAAAACTTCAGGTCAGTATCCATTGTCAGTACTTATGGATTAATTTTAGCACAATGAGAAACGAGAATAAGAGGAGGCAGGATTCAGGACTTTGTGTCTAAGGCAAAGTCAGAGAGCAGAAAAAATTTGACTGAACAACTTAGGGTCAGTGTCATCAGAGGCAAATTTTCAGAGTACAAAGACTCATATATTTAACTCCTAGCTCTGACATTTTCAATATGAGTGGTCTTAGACAAATCTTAAAACAATTTTCATTTTCTTCATCAAGTTGGATGATAATCTGTAACTCATATGATTGATGTAAATGTGAAGTATGATATTGGAGGAGAAAATTATTTGTAATATACTAAGCACATAACAGGTATTTTTCTACCTTTTGCTTAATTTATTTTTTTTCAATCTCCTTAACTCAACAGAATGAATCAAAGATGAGATCTTGTTTTAAACTAGCATGTTTTTAACTAGCCAGTAGTGGAATGGAAATCTATAAACTAGGACGTGACTCCTTTGTGCTAGGCAGGGGAGATTGGAAGATAAAGTCAAGAAAATAGAAAAAAAGGAGGACCACTGAAAATAAGTAAGAGATATTATAGATTTAATGATCTGTTTAGTCAGAGCCAAGTCTAGTGTATGTTTGGAAAATTTTCAAGGGTGTATTCTTCCTGAGGTACCCACAATGACAAAGAAATACCAGTATTTTATTAATTGATTATTGGATATCTAAAGGCAGTTTAGAGTTTTCTACTCTACCACCTAGGTGCCTGAAAAGTGTCTAATTCAGAGGAGTTTTTACAATTTGTTTCCCAAATGAATGAATGGTTGAATGAATGAACCACTAAATGTAAGAAACCATGACTCAATTAATATGTTTAATTTCAGCCTCTAGATTTTAAGGACAACAAAAACACTCAAACACCTGTGGCACTTTGCCATTTGGGAGCATTCCTGATAATTTCTTTCTATGCAACAGGAGATAGCTAGCTAAGGAATTCCTTGAAATTTTCAGAAAATTATATTGCTTCCCAGGATGTGTGATGCTCAGACAGCAGGCCAAATGTCATGAGGCTGAGCGAGACATACTAGCTGCTTAAAAATATGAGTCAGCCATAAATTTTAGTGTAAGGGCCTCTCATTCTGGCCTGAATGTGATGTACGCGTAGATTACAATGACAGACCTCTCTGTACAGGGTATATCCATGCTAAATCTTGGCTGTTATTGATGAACAAGTGGGTTTGCTAGAGTCAAAATTCCATTCTCTAGGAATGGAAGCCACAGGGGAAATTTTTCATTGTTTAACAAATCCAGGGAGACCATATGGCCACTTTAGTGGTTTTTAAGAACTTTTAATTTTGACATAGATAGATTTATAGAATATATATTTTTATAACCATAGCGCCTGACAGAGACTTATTTTCCTAACTGTTAATGTTTGTCCTCAAGCTGCTTCCTCTTCCCAGATCTACCTTGCTGCAGGGGTGATCTTCTTAATGTACCTTGGGTTTAATAGCTTCCATGCCATTCTATTACCTTTGAGATAAAGCCCAAGCTTTAACATAGTCTGCTAGGCTCCCATGGCCTGGCTTCTTCCCTTCTATCCAGTTTCATTTTTTAATATCCTGTGTCTTAAACTTTATACTCCAGGAAATCAAAACTTAGCAGTCCCTCTGGATGTTATGGGAGTTCATGCTTTTTATTTTCAAATTGGAGTGTAATTGCTTTATAATGTTGTGTTAGTTTCTGCTGTACAATGAAGTGAATATATATACACGTATATCCCCTCTCTCTTGGACCTTCCTCCCACCCCAGCCCCCATCCCACCCATCTAGGTCATCACAGAGCAGTCATTCTTTCAGTTCCTCTTGTCTGAAATGCTCTACCTTCCCACTCTCTTTTTGGGGAAAGCATAGTTATCTCTCAAGATTTACTGCGGTATCTTCTTCAGAAATTCTTCCCTGAAGTGCCTAATTTGGTGAGGCAACCCGTCCCTGTAGTTTACTGCTGGTGCGTTTATTTTTCGTGGCATTTGCCTTATGTATTGAAATTTTCTCATTACATCTTTGTCTTCTTCATTAGACTTATGTATTACCAAGGGAAAAGTACATCCGGAGTCATATTTGAATCTCCTGGGTTTGGTGAGTATTCAGAAATGTGCTCAATGACGCTCACTGAAATTAATTCAAATAAGTGCTAAGAAATAATCTATGTTAATGGAATACCATCTGCTGGCCTGAGGGCTATCTTTCCTGAGACAAAACAAACAAAAACAAACAAACAAACAACACCATTAAATGTTTAAGAAAAAGATTACAGCCAGTGATTGTTCGGAAAACAAATTGGTTAATTTATGTAGTGGTGTAAAAGATTATATTTTAGACCTTCCAGTTTTCAATAGACTTAGAATGTTTATTCTGGATGTCATACAAGAATCTTGATGCACTTTCCTGTAGTGAATGTGCCCGCTTTGTTTTATTTTATTTCTTCAGAAAAGCTGTTATGTACTCTACAACACAAGAGATTATATCTTTTTAACAGAGCTTCTTTAATTTCAGATACATAAATCAGCTATAATTCAGAGTGGAATGTGTCATTACAGTCTAACAGCATTTGTAAATGTTCATAGATGTTAAATTATAAGCCATTCAGACACTTTAGAGAATGCATGCACATGTACATTGGGCAGCACATAATGAGAAAATTTATCTTTATGTTTGGCTGCACAATCTATTTTCATTCCCTGGATTATTTTAATTCATCATCTAAACCTCATTCTAAATCTTCTACTGAAAAATATTTTTAATGGGGGTCAATCAGGGCTGGCAAACAGAAGTATGTAGGTATTCATCTGTATGGGGGAGCATGTGATTAAAATGCTGCAGGCACCTCTTATATTTTAATCTTGTCCAAATGTACCTAGGATACACCACATGTTTTAAAACAATGACTACTATTACTAATATTTTGTCTATGTCCCTTAAGTAATATTAGCTCTGCCTCCAAATTATTTGTTTATTGAATGGATACCCTTTTACGTATATGGTTGCTCTTTTTCTTATTTTATTGCATAAATTGCATAATGCATTGAATTGGAAAGTAAGTTCACCCTGCATGTGCACATAAGTTCTTAATCAATTGAGCCATATAATTAATTCCTCAACAGAATGATCTGTTGATATTCTCGGTACTTTGTTTGAGTAAGCAATTCTTATACTCACATTCTTTCAGGAATATAGGTTGGTCAAAATCCATCATGCTACAGTGGTAGAGCAGAAAATGATGAGTAGTTCAATTTGTTTTTTCATATAAAAGAAGAGGATGTATGCAAGATCCCATCAGGCAAAATAAATAGGAACATGATTGCTCTAATGGAGTGAAGGAGAGGGACTTCAGTCCCAAACATACAGGCTGTTGCTTGCACTGTAGTGGATCTTGGGATTCTGGGAACACAATTTAGAAAACCAAAATACCAGATCTCTACTAGTCCTAATATTAACCTGTAGAAGCACATTCGTGGAGGCTTTTTCTACATATATAAATATGTCCATATATTCTGGGCTCTAAAATACCAAGAAAAGTCTGGAAAATAAATCAGGGAAACAAAAGACTTTTGGCATTATATTATTTTCCCATTAAAATTTCCACTGTCTGAATAGTATTCATCTATATCTTTTAGTTTTGTGATATTAACCCTTCTATAAGCAATTATGCTTATAAGCACCTTGAAAAGCATAATTTCCTAGATACTGTGGTCTTTCATTTGAGAAATGAAACGTAGTGACAATGACCTACTGTATGCTTATTCCTGGATATCTGACAAGTCTGTCATATTAAAAAGTTCTTAAGTTTAGTTTATCAATTTAACCTTAAGTTAAATAATTAACTTGTGAGTGTGTGTGTGTGTGTGTGCGCACGTGTGCGCATACTTATATGTTGACACTACCCTTGAAACAGTTGCCCAATTTAGAAATTTGGGGCTTATCTTGACTACTTCAAGCATCACTTTTGCCCCACCCAAATATCTACACATTCAACATATTACTGCGATTTACAGATTTCCACTGTAATAATCTCTTACACCTTTATTTTCCATTTTAATTTATACCATTTGAATTCTGTTTCTCATTATCTCTTGTCCAGGCAATTGCAATAAATCATCTGAATTACAAGATAATTCTACTTTTCCTATTATTGCATTCTATACACTCGTAGTTTCAACTTTTTCACAATTATTAATAATATTTGTGCAGAAATATCTACATTTCATATTGGGTATTCATGAAAGCCCATTAGGATTTCTGTAACAGTATGGCATTGACTTAATCTGTATTTTCAAAGAGTGAAATATATTCTCAAAAATGGTGCTTATTTATCAATTTGTTTTGGACCATAAAGCAAAGGTCACATCAATTAGTAGAATAATAGTGTGAAAGCTCCAAATATAAATCAAACACTTGAAAGTATCACCACAAGTTCAAATAAATCTAGGATGACATAATCATCTACTGTCAGGATTTCTGAATAAATTTTGCTACTTTATATACTTTCATATAAAAGTATATGCTGACATAAATACCAAAGCATTGAATTTGCCTACATGTTTGCTGTTGTTGTTACAAGCCCAAATAAAGTATTTAGAATGTTTAAATTTTAGTAGAAGGGAAAGTTTGCAAAAATTATTTCAAAATCAATGGCTCATGTAGCTGAGTGAAAGATTGCATTTCCCACAGAAATCACAGCTTGAATATGACTAAATTTTGAATAAAGGATTGTAATTTAGAATTTTAGAAGATTATAAATTAGAAGTTTTTACTTACTGAGTTTGGTAAACCTTGGGAATGCAAGAGAATTTTAAATAGGCAGTTTGATATATAGATGTGGAGGTTGAAAGAGTTATCTGAGATGAAGGTGCATTTCTGCATTATCTGAATATAGGTTATTCTTAAAGCCATGATTGTGAATGAGATTATTTAGGGATAAATATATTCTGAAATGATTTGTAAAGCGATATTAAATGGTCATGATGTTATGAGACAAGATGCAGGAAGCAAAGATTTCTTTTCTATAGAAACCAAACATAAATGTTTACATTTGTATGATAAAAGAAAGAATGTGTGCAAAGAAATCGACTTTAGGAAATTCATAAATATAAAAATAAAATATGTGCATATATTTGTGTAGAATATATATATTTTAAATTCTTTATTTTTTAAATTCTCTCATTAGGTTATAAATGTATATTATTTTAATAATCTAAACAACTGCAGTATAAGTTAGGGAAAGTGAACATTTATCTGTCATTCATATAAGAATGGGATAAAATGATAAAGTATAAAGCAAGGAACAATACTGTGATAATGCCTAAGATAAAATATTTTATATACGAGTGAAGTTAATTCAAATATATATCTGTTTTTAAACAAATTAAATGCAATCCTCAATTACTGTCAACGGGAATTTTGCAGAAAAGGGTTCAAGGTGCACAGAGGAATATTCAGGTAGTAAAAGAATGTACACAGGAGAATAATTTTTAAAGTAGAAAAAGGGGGATATGGCATTAAAAATCAATCAAATAATAATTAAATAAATGGAGACATATGTTCATGAAGAGGAATAAATAATATTGTCAGTTTTCTCAAGATGTCAGCTCTTCCCAACTTGATATATAGATTCAATGCATTACCAGTCAAAATTTCAGCAAGTTATTTTATGATTATCAGCAAACTGATTCCACACTTTATATGAAGAGGCAAAAGACCCAGATTGTCAATACAACATTGAAAGAGAAGGACAAAGTTGGAGAACTGACAACACCTGACTTCAAGACTTACTGTAAAGCTACAGTAATCAGAAGAGTGCAGTATGGGTGAAATAATAGACAACTAGGCTCATGGAACAGAACAGAAGGCTCAGAAATGGATCCACATAAATACAGTCAACTGATCCTTGACAAAGAAGCAAAGGCAATGCAATAGAATAAAGATAGTTATTTCAGCAAATGTTGCTGAATAGCTGGATATCCACATGCAAAAATAAATAAATAGATAAATTCAGACACAGACATTATACCCCTTACAAAAAATCAATTCAAAATGGAATGTAGATCTTAATGGAAATGGAAAACAATAGTCTTACATGATAACATAGGAAAGTGTCTAGATGATATTGTATTTGGTGATAAGTTTTTAGGTACAACACCAAAGACAAGAGCCATGAAAGAAAAAGTAATAAGCTGAACTTCATTAAAATGTAGAACTTTTGCTCTGTGAAATACCCTGATAAGAAAATGGTAAGACAAGCTACCAACTGGAAAAATAATATTTGCATTGACACATATGATAAAGAACTATTATCCAAAATATACAAAGAACCTTTAGAACTCAATGACAATAAAATGAAAAACCTAATTAAAAAGTAAACAAAAAACCTGACAGACACTATATCATATGGAAAATAACCATGAAAAGATGTTCAACATCATCTGTCAATTAAGGAGAGGTGAATTAAAACAAGACACTGCCATAAACCCAAAAGAATGACCAAAACCTAAAACATGGCCAGACAAAATACTGGCAAGAATATATAGTACCAGGGACTCTCTTTCATTGCTGGTGGGAAAGCTAAATTGTACAACCACTCTGGAAGACAGTTTGGTGGTTTCTTGCAAAACTACACAGATTCTTACATACAATGCAGCAATCACACTCCCTGGCATTTTATCAAATGAATTAAAAATCTATGTGCACATAAATGCACACACATGAATGTTTATAGCAGCTTTATTCTTGTTTTGAAATTTCAAATCAGGGGCGCAACCAAGATATCCTTCAGTAGGTGAATGGATAAATGGAGCATGGTACATCTAGACAATGAAATGTTTTCAGCACCCAAAAGAAATAAGCTGTCAAACCATGAAAAGACATGGAGGATACTGTAATGCATTTTTCTAAGTGAAAGAAGCCAATCTAAAAAAGCTAAATAGTATATGATTCCAACTATATGACATTCTGGAAAAGGCAATTCTATGGAACCAGTAAAAAGGTCACTGGTTGCCAGGATTTAGGAATGATGTAAGGATGAACAAGCATAGCAAAGAGGGTTTTGGAGTCAAAGTAATCATTTTGTATGATAGGACAATTTTGGATACACATGATTATACATTTGTATTGATACAATCTATACAATGTACAACACTGAGTGAACCACAATGTAAAATACGGCTTGAAGTGATAAACATGTTAATGTAGGTTCATTGATTGTAACATATGTACCACTGTGGTGAGGTATGTTGATAGCGGAAGAGATTGTGCATGTATAAGGGAAAGGGTATATGGGAACTCTGGACTTTTCCACTTGCTTTTTCTCTAATCTTATTTTTTTTTAATCTATTAAGGGTAAACAAACAAACAAAGGAAAAATAAACCAGAGAATGAATGAAAATAGCATAAAAAATTCACATCTTTGATCTCACAGAAGATGCAGAAAAGTAAGCTCCAGAAATCCATCCTTCTACCAAAAACACTATTTAGCTCAAGAATTATCTGAATCAACTACTTATACTAAAGAAACTCTGAAGTCTAGCTGCATATTTGCAGAATTTTAAAGAGTGCTTGATGCAGAAAGAGGCTTGTAAATTTTGTGAGGTTTGGCATTTTGAGTAGCGGGTACAATTTTCCCTGCAGTAGGCAGCTATAGGGATGGTGGCCCATATTCCTGGTAAGATTTTTCTTGTGCCAACCTAGACAATAGGGACCTTGTCCTACAAAAAAGTGAGGCTGTGGATTTTGATGTATCTGATGGTTCCCTAAGGGGATGGCACAGAGGCTCACCATTACTTCAGTTCTCACTAGCATAAGTAGCTTCCCTAGCAGTGTTGATCAAGAGATTTAAAGAGACAGAACTCCCCCTCCTTTTTTTTTCCCTTCATTATTTAATTCAGGCATTTAAGTAAATCTCTTTCATGTCACTGGCTGACCATGGAGAAAACAGAACAGAAACTTCCTAACACCATGTGAAAAGGAATATAGTGTTTGCAAAAAATAGTTTAGAAAAGTGGTTAAACCAAAGAACTACAACCTTCATCAGGGCACAACAGCAATCCCTGAGGAAAGGAGAAAATCTGATTTCCAATTACCACATTACAATATCCAAAATGCCCATTTCTAATGAAAAACTACAAAGCATACAAAAAATAGGAAATTCTGCCTTATTCATAGGAAAACAAAAATGATAGAAACCATTCCTGAGGAAGCCCAGCCATTGGACCTATTACACAAATATTTTAAATTACCTGTCTTAACAATGCCCAGATAGATTAAAAAACAAAAAACAAAAACATGGATTAAAAAAATTAAAGCAAATCAGGGAAATAGTGTATAAGCTAGTAAAGAATATCAATAAAAAGAAATCATAAAAATGAACCAAACAGAAATTCAAAGTTGAAAGTACAGAAAGCTGAATTAGAAAATGCAATAGATTGATTCAAAAGAAGATTTGAGCAGGCAAAAAAAAAAAAAGAATTAGTAAACCCGAAATTACCCAATCAGTGAAGCAAAAACAAAAGAAAAAAAGAAAAAAATTGATAGCCTAGGCACCTATCAAACATTAAATTTCCTAACATTAGTACTAATATTAGTGGAGTCCAAGAAGGAGAAGAAAGGGCCAGAAAAAAATATTTGAATAAATTATGGCCAAACCATTACTTGATGAAAAAAGTGAATTTACATATCCAAGAAGCTCAATGAATCCCAAACAGGATAAGCTAAAAAATATCCATACTGAGACACATTATAATCAAACTTTCAAAAGCCAAAGTCAACTGTCTTTTGAAAGCAGCCAGAGAAAAGTGACTCATCAAGTGATCCTCAACAGGCTGAACAGTCTTTGCAAAAAATAGTTTAGAAAAGTGGTTAAACCAAAAAATTTCTCTTCTGAAACCATGTAGACCAGGAGGCAGTGACATAATACTTTCAAAGTGCTGGAGAAAAAAACTAACCAAGAATTCTATATTTAGAAAAATTATCTTTTAAGAAGGAAGCAGATATTAATACAGTCTCAGATAAACAAATGCTAAGGGTGTGTGTCTCTAGCAGACCTGTCCGACAAGAAATATTGAAGGGAGTCCTTCAGGCTGGGGGGCAGAAAAGGACACTGTGTAGTGACTCAAAGTCATACAAAGAAATAGAGATCACTAGTAAAGTTAACTACACAGCAAATACAAACACTAGTATTATTGTTCTGTTAAACTACCTCTAGTTTTTCAGTTTTGTCATTTAGTTTTCTATATGATTTAAGACAAATGCATAAAATGGTAATTATAAATCTATGTTGATAAGCACATAATGTATAAATATGTTATCTGTGACAATAACAATGTAAAGGGTGGGAGAGAGTTCACGCGTATTAATGAAACTAAGCTGGTATTGATTTATACTAGATTGATATAAATATAAGACATTAACTACAATCCTCATAGTAACCTCAAATATGATAACTGAAAAAATATACAGTGAAGGAAATGAAGAGGGGATCAAAATGGTATGCTATAAAAAATTCAATAAGACAGTACTGGAGTAAATGAGGAAAAGAATATTTATGACATACAGAAAACAAATCGACAATGGCAAAAGTTCTTCACTATTAGTATTTGTTTGAAATGTAAATGGATAAAGTTCACCAAATAAATGACAGAGACTGGCCTAATTGATAAAAACAATATCCAACTATATGCCACCCATAAAAGACTCATTTTGGTTCCTAAGACACTAGTAGGTTGAAAGTGAAAGGATGGGAAAAGATATTCTATCTAAATAGTAACCATAAAGAGCTGAAGAGTTTATAAAATATTGAATGAAATAGTTTTTATAGTCATAAGTTGTTATAAGAGAAAGATAAGGCATTTTGTATTGATAAAGGGGTCAATTCATAAAGAAGATACAACAATTATAAACACCAAACAACAGAGTCACAAAACATATGAAGCAAACATTGACAGAATTAAAGGGAGTAATAGACATCTCTACAATAATATTTGAAGACTTCAATATATCAGTTTCAATAATGGATAGAATGTCTAATGAAATGACCAATAAGGTAATGACAAAATGTATTTACATTCACATTAATATTAACCAGCAATAAAAAGAAATAAAATACTGATATCGATACATACTACAAGGCAGAAAACCATGAAAATGTTGTGCTAAGTCTAACAAGCCAGACACAAAAAATCATATATTGGATGTTTTCTTTTATATGATATATTTGGAAAAGACAAATACATAGAGACAGAAAGCAGATTAGTGGTTACCAGGGGAAAGGAGCATGGGGAAATAGCGAGGGTTTACTTAACAGCTTTTGGGTTGTTTTTCTGGGGTGATCAAAACATTTTGAAACTAGAACAAAGGGTGGTTGCACAACACTGTGAATATACTAAATGCCCCCAAAGTGTACACTTTAAAATAGTGAATTGTATGTTATGCAAATTTCACTCCATGTAAAAAAATCACATCTTAAATACCACTTGATGAAATCACTCCCTCTGAGGTATAAAATACTTTATTTTTTCATCAGCCTTTTGCACAAAGATTTGTGTTCCATGTGGAGAAAATGCTCCATGGTTTACCTTGATCTGCATGAATGTCACTATTGCGGGAATGCTGGCACATGGTCTAATTTATAATGCAAAGAGTCTTAGTTACATGCAGTTAGGCATCTCGCCATTCTCATTAAAACAATTTTATCTCCAGTTTTTGACCATTTAGCTGGAAAATTTAGTTACTGTCTTATAATTTTAAATTGAGCAAAATGTATTCAGCTAATACTTTCACCTCTATGCTATATTCTGAAGATACTAACATAAATGCAGACTTACGACTGTATCTTTCCTTGAAGGAAATTATAGCTCAGTGTGAGAGACATGCTAAAAAATATCAAGCACAAACATCATGCATGCGCACAAAAAACGTGGTAAGGAACTTTATGTTAAAATAAATGTATGCATTATAACAATTTTATGTATGCATGAATATATTCCTAGAAAAACTTAGAGAAAGAAATTACTACCTCAGCCTGGATCATTAAGGCCATAAAAGAGTTTCTTTTAAGCTGAGACTTGAAGTTCAATGAGGCTATCAATGGCAAATGTAATACGATTATATGAAAATAAGAAAACACATATTTTAAGTGGATGGTTGGAGCAAAGTCTGAATTTCAATCAAAGTGGTGGTCATAATTGTTGGCATCAAAATTTGTAAAAATGTATCGGGTAGGAAAGAATTATATGCCACCCTAAGCTTCCACTGCAGAGTCTCAGGCAGGAAGGACCTTGTCTCTCTTCTGTAATTTTTTATTACAGTTTAATGTATACAAAGAGAAATGCACAGCATGATAAATATTTACATAATAAATACTCAAACATAGATGATTCTCTCTCTTTTTTTTAAATGGTGCTCCAGAGGCCCTGGAAGGAATAGATTGGAAACAAGAAAGTTCAGAGCTACAACCAATAGAAAAGTCCTTTGAAGACTGTGGCTGTCATCCCCACAAGCAGTTTTGTGGGTGACTAGAACCATGAAAGAAGCATGGTGAGGAAGTGTCAGAGTATATCAACACTTCATTTGTCTATTTAAAAGGAACTGGTGGCCAATTAACATGGAGATAAGGAAGCCACTAGGCATATGTGGCTGTTGTTCACTTAAAATATGGCCCCTTTGAATTGCTATAGCTGTAAGTGTTAAGATACACACTGGATTTCAAAAGCCTTTTCTTCTCCCCTCTGCCCCAGATGCGTTTGGCTCCTTCCAGCAGGGAAGATGATTTTCACAGCTTAAATCTCCAGAACCAGGGTGGGAGGGATGGTGTCAACTCCAGGTGAGAACACAACTTCACAGTCTCTTACTCAAAGTTCAGTAATTAGTTACAGTTAATTTTCAGAACATTGAAATGGCTGTTTTGATAGTGTTGTCTAGTTTTTATTTGTGGGGGAGAGGATTTGCAAACCTCCTTACATATTCATGCTGAAAGTAGCCTCTCAAAGCCATTAACTTTTGTTCAGGTAAATAAATCTAACTCGTGTATCTAAATCTCAGCAGCGGCTTTCTTTTATGGAAAAAAAAAAAGGCAAACAAACAAATAAATAAATAAATATAAGGATTCCTGGGGAGTGATTTAGAACTAAAACTGCAGGGTGAAAATAGAGGATCATTATTTCAATTCAAATTGTAAAGCCCTTACTATAGGTACCTTTATTCCCCTATGTGGGAAAAGTATTTTTCTCCAGCTACTGGAAGTGCTTGAATGATTTTAAAAGCTTTCAATTTTCCAGTGCATAATAGACAATAATATCACAATATTTGTGTGTGCTTTGAAGCTGCAATGTCCTGACACTTTTTAAATGGGCTTTCTTATTACTACTGTTAACTCTTGGGGTTAATATTTACTCATTAACTGGGAAAATTTTAAAGACGTTTACATGAAAATGTGCCTCAAACCATCCAAGTATGGCAATACTGGCTTCATATAATTCCCTTTCCATCTAATATTTTTAAAATGCCTTAATTTTTACACATCCCAGGGGCTGGAGGGTTCTGTAAAATATGTTGGTTGATGAAATCAGGTGTTATCCCAGGAACCATAATGTTCTTGGTACTGTGAAACATAATCTGGAAGATTAATGACTAGAATCCAATCATCTTTTCTTCTTGCTCCCTGCCTGAGCTCTGAAAAGTCTTCAGTGTGTCCTCTACATGATACACGTCCCATATTTTATCAAGCCATTCTTCTGTCCATTTATTCCGTCAGACCACAGTGGCAATTTTAAGTTCCTACCTTCACCTACTCTTCTGCAGTGTCATACACACTGTACCCCTGGTTAGATGTGGTTTTTACTGAAATGAGGGCACAGGTTTCCCATGGAAAACTAAACAAAATTTAAGGCTGCTGATTAGGACCAAGCTCATCAAAATGCCTCCACCTTCAAATAGATGGCTTAATCTCCCTTTGCCCCTACATTTCCATTGCAAACCTTCCCTTTTTCTCCTAGTTTTGTGCAAAACTTTCTATGTTCAACTGCATGTCCTTTTCAAAACATGCCAAATATTCACAAGCCATATGCATTGCCCATGCAATTTCTTGAGAACTCTTTAAATGCAATTATTAATTCAAACATTCTCATCCTCATACATGTGAAACAACTACTAAGAGAATATCTGGGAAGGGAGTCAGAATTTTCAGGGAATATAGAAAGATTTTGAAGGGACAATGCTATTAAAATGGCTTTTGCATGACGGGGGAGAGAAAGTGTTATTTATTTATTTATTTTTTTTATTTCTTGGCACACGGGCTTAGTTGCTCCGCGGCATGTGGAATCTTCCTGGAGCTAGGATCGAACCCGTGACCTCTGCATTGGCAGGTCCATTCTTAACCACTGCGCCACCTAGGAAGCCCGAAAGTGTTATTTTATTACTGACTGAACATCCACCCAGAAGGGAAATTGGATATCTGAGCTTTTTTTTTTTTTTTAGAACCTGGAGACCTGAACAAAAGTCTTAGCATGGCCAACTGCTAACTACTAACCAATGCCATTAGTTAAGTTGCTTAACGTCTCTGAGTTTTGGGGTACGGACAACAATACCTCTAAGAATTTTTTTTTAGAATAAAGTAAAATCTCCATACTGTGAATTTCACAGGAAATCAGTATTGTTGTTAAAGCAAATTACTTACTGAGAAATGAGTTAAATGAGATGAATCTTGAACTTCCATCCTCCTTCGAATGCTATGAAAATTTTTGACATGTAAAATTCATGACAGAAATTCCCAGACTCCTCTTTAATAAGCCTTCCAATATTTTTACTCCTAGTATAACAACACTATTAAGATAAATACTTGGCAGAGGAAAACAATAAAAAAAAATGCTTGCATAGATTTTGAAAGATTTATTTAAATTCCAGTTCTTCTTTTTATATCTGACTTTCTTCCTAGATCACTTGTATTAATTGGAAAAAGAGAAGACTGTCATCCAATGGCTTTTTAGGACTCTAGGCAGAGAACACATTTTCCCCTGTATGCTCAGAGATATTTCAATTGCAGGTGGCACAGTGCTCATTAATACAGTAGAATATAAGACAAACAACATAAGCCATGATTTCAGAAAGGCAGAAATTAGAAGTTCAACTCTTCCCTACATCAATTGTGTAATATAGGACACATCTCTTTTGCTGAGTCTTAATTATGCTATGAAATGGTGATAAGATTAATGACCTCATGTACCATCTACCTCAGCTTGAAACAAAAATGACAAAGCAGATGAAATTGTGTAAGTTGGACAGCACAATAAGGTTATTTATTTGGATACCACCCAATTTAAAAAAGCCAGAATCCTAAAAGTAAAAACTGTACAGAAGAAAGAGGTGAGATTTTAAACACACCACTCTACATAAACCATGAGGAGATTCACTGAGATATATTGACATGCATTTTTTTATTATCCATGCTGTAATCACTCTTTTTAGATAATTTTCAAAACACAGAAGTTCAATTTGCCATTAAGATAGAATATTTAACTTCCATATCTTTTTTTTTTTTTTAATTTATTGATTGGCTGCCTTGGGTTTTTGTTTCTGCACACAGGCTTTCTGTAGTTGCAGCAAGCCAGGGCTACTCTTCATTGTGGTGTGCAGCCCTCTCATTGTGGTGGCTTCTCTTATTGTGGAGCACAGGCTCTAGGATCACAGGCTTCAGTAGTTGCAGCACATGGGCTCAATAGTTGTGGCTTATGAGCTCTCGAGCACAGGCTCTGTAGTTGTGGCACACAGGCTTAGTTGTTCCACGGCATGTGGGATCCTCACGGACCAGGGCTTGAACCTGTGTCCCCTGCATTGGCAGGCGGATTCTTAACCACTGCACCACCTGGGAAGTCCCTAACTTTCATATCTTAAACTGTAAAATTTTTGACAACTTTTTCTCATTTTTTATATTAAATGCATTTTTGTTTAGCCATCAAATGCTTTGTGGGACTCAATTTTGAAAAGTCTTTTTCCTGGGGTGAGAGTAAGGAGAAAACTAAAAATCCTCTGTTTCTGCTTTGGAAATAATCACAGATCTACATTCAGCACAGGCCCACATTTGTCCATCTAGTCATTGAAATTAACCTGATGCCCACCTCTGGAGCCAGGCTCACTCAGCCATGGGTAGGTATTTACCTAGAATGTTAGATCTGTTTCATGTTTATTTGATGAGGAAAGATGATTTTCTGCATGGACTCCCTACATGTTCCTTCATCATTTTTGTCATTTAACAATACAATATTTTCAAGTTCAGTAAAGCGGAGTGAATGCATTATATTACAACATAGTTATTTTCAGCAACTACACTAGTCTTGCAAGATGGAAACTTTCTTTTTTCATGTATATTACAGTAATTTGAGTAGAGAGATGAGAGTTTATTTAAAAATAAAGTTGAAGGCACATTTTTTATGGATCAAATAAAGAAAAATTTTTTGCCAAAAAACACATAAAATAATGAGATGACCCTAAAGGAACATTTGAGAAGATTTAAAAGAGCAAATAGGAGAAATCCTTCTTCGGTAAAGTCATGTGAAGCAATAGCGGAAAAAAGAAAGTCCCTTGGGTGAAAGTTTCTCAAGATTAAATATGTAGGTTAAATTTATGAGAGAAACCACAATTCTCTTTGTCTGAGACTTGAGATCAAGGCCACCACCAAGACATAGGAGATGATTTGAACAGAAATCAGAAAACTGAGTTTCAATAATATCTTAATTTATATTTCAGTGTTTACCATGAAACCTCTACCTACAATAATTTCATCACCTTAAGTACTACCTACTCAGGGTCCACTGCTAACTCTATCTTTGAATTGGAGGAAGTCATTAGACCCTTAGGATAATAAGTTTTTGGATTAATGTATTAGGAGAACAGATAAGGATCGTTTTTACATGTGATACCAAATTATTTTTGTTACTGTAAACATGTGACAACATTAATTATATCCTTAAACTTTTTATTTTGAAATAATGAGATATTTGGAGAGAGGTGCAAAAAATATACATGGAGATCCCATGCACTATTTAATCAACCTCCTCCAGAGGTAACACATTGTATAATTGTTGCACAATATTAAATCTGGGAACAATTGACATGGGTACAATGCATAGAATTTATTCAGATTTCACCATTTTCACAAGCACTCATTTATATGAGTATATGATTCTAAACAATTCTATCAAATGCATAGCTTCATGTAATCACAAGCATAATCAAAACATAGAAATGTCCCTTCAATACAAAACTATCTTGCTATCTGTCTATAAGTATATGTCTCTATTTCTACCTATCTATCTATCGGTCGATCTATCTTTATATATATTGCTACTTATCTAGAGGTTTCTATATACATACCTAGCCACTAATCCCTGAACACTGACAACTACTTATATGTTCTCTATCTTTACTTTATGTCAAGAATGTTATGTGAATAGGATTACACAGTATGTAATCTTTTGAGATTAGCTTTCTTCACTCAACCCAATTCTTTGGTGTCTGTCCAAGTTTTTGTGTGTACCAGCAGTTAGATTATTTTATTGTTGAGCCATAACCCATGATGTGGATATACCAGAGTTTGTTTAAACATTTACTTGCTGAAGGACATGTGTATTGTTTCCAGTTTTTGCTTATTAGTAATAGGGTTGCTATGAACATTCGTTTGTAGGTTTCTGTGTGAATGTAAGTTTTTACTTCACTGGAATAAATGTCCAAGAGTGTAATTAGTGGATCATATGGTAAACACATAGATAGTTTGAAAAGGAAATGACAAACTATTCTCCAGACTGGCTCTCTCATTTTAAATTCCAACCAGCAATATATAAGTGATTCACTTTTCCTATATCTTTGACAGCTTTTGGTATTATCATTATTATTTTTAATTTTAGCCAGTCTGTTAGGTGTGTAGTAATATCTCACTTCTCTAATCATTAATGATGTTTACATTTTTTTTTCCACGTATTTATTTGCCATCTGGATATTCTCTATTGTGACCATCTGTTCATGTTCTTTTACCCATTTACTAACTGGATTTTTGGGGTTTTTTTTTTTGACTTGAGTTTTAACAGTGCTTTACATGTTCTAATAGCTACTACAAGTTCTTAGTCAGGTATGTGACTCACAAATATTTTCTCCAAGTCTGTAATTTACCTTTTCATCCTCTTAAGGGAATCTTTCACCTGACAAATACATTTAATTCTGATAAATCCACTTTATCAATTGTCTTTCTTCATAATCTGTGCTTTTGGTGTCAAGTGTAAGAATTCTTCACCTAGTCCTAAGTCCCCCAAATTTTACCTTATGTTGTTTTTTTCCTAAAATGTTTATAATTTATGTTATACATCTAAGCTTGTAATCCATTTTAAGTTACACTCTGTATAAGTTTTGAGGTTTAGACTAAGACCATTTTTTTTTTTTCTTGTAGGTACTTTTGTCAATTGAGAAGACTGTCTTTCCTTCATTAAATTGTTTTTGCACTATTATAAAAAGTAACTTGGACATATTTTTGAGGATCTATTTCTGATTTTTTTATTTATTCTGTTTCATTTATCCATGCTTATTCTTCACCCAGCATTCACTGTTTTTATTATTGGAGATATTCAGTAAACTTTAGCTTTCGGAAAAATTATTCTTTTGTCAATTTTTTTTTAAATTTCCTTGATGTTCTTGCTTGCAGATGTCATGATTTTTTTTCAGTCATATTTTAGAATATACAAGTCAGTGCTTATAAAATTCCTTGCTAATATTTTTATAGGAATTCCATTAAACAATTTGGGAAGTATTGACATCTTAACTAAGTTGAGTTTTCCAATTTATGAGCATGGTGCATCTCTTCAAATGCTTAGATCATCTTTGAGTTCTTTCATCAGAATTTTCTACTTTTCATCATACAGATCCTGTACCTATTTTGTGAAATATATATTTAAGTATTTTGTTTTCTTAGGAGTAATCATTAATTTTGGTTTACACATGTTTGTTGCTAGTATATAGAAATGTGATTGATTTTTGAAGATTGACCTTGTATACTCTGACCTTGCTGAATTTATTCCTAGTAGATCTTTAAAAATAGATTTTTAAGGATTTTCTCTCGGTAGTAATGTCATCTTCAAATAGGGAGAGTTATATTTCATCCTTCTCAATCTGTATGACTTATTTCTTGTTCTTGCCTCTATGCAACAGCCATATCTTTCAGCACTGTGTTGTATAAGAGTGGTGAGAGTGATGTTGAGGGTTAGGGTTAGGGTTAGGAAAAGCATTCAGTTTTTGACCATGAAAGTATGATTTAGGTTTTTTATAGAAGTTCTTTATCAATTTGATGAAGTTTCCTTCTATTCTTAGTTTACTGAGAGTTTTTATTATGAATGGGTGTTGTACTTTTGTTTTTGTTTACTCTGTGTGAATTTGATTTTTTCTTTTTAGCCTACTTTTGAATGTTAAACCAAGCTTTCTAAATATGGAATAAATCCCCTTGGTTGTGGTATAAACTTTTTATCTGTTGTTGCATTCAATTTGCAAACATTTTGTTGAAATGTTTGCCTCTAGGTTCATAAAAGATATAGGTCAGTAGTTTTCTTTTTCTGCATTGTTTGTCTGATATGGGGATCAATGTAATACTAGTTCATAAAATGAGATGAAAGTGTTCCCTTATAATCTATTTTCTGGAAGAGACTGGGTAAAATTTTTGTAATTTATTCTTGAAAAAATTGGTAAAAGCCTCCATTGAAAGTATTTTGGATTGAGGATTTCTTTTGTGGAAGCATTGTAGTTACAAATTCAGTTTATTGAATGGTTTTAGGATGATTCAGATTATTCTATTTTTATTGAGTTTTGTTACTGCATAGGTTTTGCATAATTAGTCAGTTTCTAAGTTGTTCAATTTATAAGTGTAGTATTGCCTTATTATCCTTTTACCTGCTGAGGATCAAAGTAACATCTCCTGTTTTATTTCTGATATTGGTAATTGCACCTTTTTTCTTTTACACTGTCAGTCTTGTGATTTATTAATCTTACTGGTTGTTGTTTTTCAATATCGCAGATATCTGCTCTTATCATTACTATTTCCTTCCTTTTGTTTCTTTAGGCTTATTTTGTTCTGTTTCTAGTTTCCTAAATCAGAAACTTAGATTCCTGATTAAGACTTTTCATCTATTCTAATGCCAGCATTTAGTGCTGTAATTTTCCCTCTCAGTCCTGCTTTAGCTGCTGCCACAATTTTTGATATATCACATTCTCATTTTCATTCTCTTCTGGATACTTAATTTTTTTTCCTTAGGGACTTCCTCTTTAATCCATTTATCTTTTAGATGTGTGTTGTGTAACTTTCAAGTATTTAGAGGTTTACTTTTGTCTGTTATTTACTTTTAATTTTATTCTATTATAGACTGAGAAGATTCTCTATATGTTTTCAATTCTTTTAAATTTTTTGAGGTTTGGGCCCAGAATGTGGTCTCTCTTGGTGAAAATTAAATTAATGTTCTGGTCTTATTGTGTAACATGTCCTATAAATGTCAATCCTATCCTATTAGTTGATATGTCAATCAGTTCTCCTATATCTTTGATAATTTTAGGTTTAATTATCCTATCAATTGCTGAGGGTAAGATGTTGAAGTCCCCAACTCTAAATGTAGTTTTTTTCATTCTGCCTCTCAGTTCTACCAGTTTTTGCTTCATGTATTTTGAAATTTTGTTATTTTATGCACATTTAGGTTTGTTTTATCTTCATGGTTTTATTATTATAGCACTTTTATCGTTATATAGTGTCTCTGTTTGTACCCAGTAATGTTCTTTGCTCTGAAGTATACTTTATCAGAGATTAATATGGCCATTTTGCTTTATTTATTAATACTTACATTATATGTGTGTGTATTATCTTTTTTACCTTTGCATATCAATGTTATTCATGTATACAACATATAATTGGGTTTGTCTGTGTTTTTTGTTTTTATCCACTCTGATAATCTCTGTATTTTAATAAGCATACTTAATTAATTTACATTTAAAGTAGTTATTAATATGTTAGGTCTTTGTCTTCCATTTTATCTGTTTTCTTTCCTCCTTTTTTAATGTCTGTGCTTTTCTTCTCTTGCATTCCTTTGGGTTACTTAAACATCTTTTAGAATTCCATTTTTATTTGTTTATAGTGCTTTTTAGTATATCAATTTGCATAGTTTTGTAGTAGTTACCTTTGGTACACAATTACATGCATAATTTATCACAGTCTACCAGTAATGCCTTACCACTGAGAACGATAAAAACCTTACTTCCATTTAAGTCTATTTACTATTGTCAATTTCTAAGTATAACTATCTTAAATATTTTCTCTGCATATATATTGCATAATCTCATATGATACTATGGTTTTTCCTTCAAAAATCAAATATAATTTAACATACTCATGAGAAAAATATTCTAATTACAGAATTACCTATTCTGTAATTCTTCCCCTTCAGGAGTTCTTTGCAAATAGAAAATTTTCTTTTCTATTTGAAATACTTCTGTTAGCCACTCTTCAAATGTTGTTTGCCTAGGGACAAATACTTTTAATTTTTCTTTGTCAGAGATATCTTTCTTTCTCCTCATTCCTGAAGAATAGCTTCACTAGGTAGAGTAGGAAATCAAAATGACCTTGGGTGTGGAAGTAACCTTTTAGATACAACACCAAAGTACATCAGGGAAGAAATAATAGAAAAGCAAGACTTCATTAAAATTAAAAACTTCTACTCTCTGAAAAACACTGTAAAGAGAATGAGAAGACAATCCACAGACTGGGAAAAAACATTTACAAAAGACATATCTGATATAGGACTGTTACCCAAAATATATAAAGAACTTCTAAAACTCAATTTTAAGACTACAAACAAATCAATTGAAAAATGGCCAAAGACCTGAACAGATACCTCACCAAAGACAATACACAGATGACAAATAAGTACATGAAAAGATGCTTCCTGCCATATTTCATTAAAGAAATGCAAATTTAAAAAAACGATGAGATACTGCCACACATCTATTAGAATGGTCAAAATTTTAAAAATATTTACAGCAACAAATGCTGACATGGATGTGAAGTGACAGGAACTCTCACTTATCGCTGGTGAGAAAGCAAAATGACACACCTTTGCTTTTGGAAGCCAGTGTGGCACTTTCTACAATACTAAAAATACTCTTACCATAAAACCCAGTAATTGTGCTCGTCAGTATTTACCCAAATAAGTTGATAACTTATGTACACACAAAACATGTACTTGGATATTTATAGCAGTTTTACTCATAAGTGCCAAAACATCCCTAAGTAGATGGGTAGATAAATAATCTGTGCTCCATCCAGAAAATGGAATATTACTTGGTGCTAACAAGCAATGAACCATCAAACCTGAAAAGACATGGAAGAACATTAAATGCATATTATTAAGTGAAAAAAAGACAATCTGAAAAGGCTAAGAGCTGTATGATTCCAACTATATGATATGATGGAAAAGGAAAAACCATAGAGACAGTAAAAAGATCAGTGGTTGCTAAGGATTAAAAAGAAGGAGCATAAACACGTGGATCACAGAGGATTTTTAGGACAGAAAAACTATTCTATATGATACTATAATGGCAAGTACATGTCATTATATGTTTTTCAAAACCCACAGAATGTACAATAAAGTGAACCCTAATGTGAACTATGAGCTTTGGGTGATAATGATATGTCAATGCAGGTTCATTTATTATAACAAACATACCACTCTCATTCCACTATTGATAGTAGGGAAGGCATGTATGGGGGCAGGTTTTATATGGGAATTCTCTGTACTTTCCACTCAATTTTGCTATGAACCTAAAAGCACTCTAAAAATTCAAGTATGGATAGATAGATGATAGATAGATAGGTGTCATTTGTTTGTTTGTTTGTTTGTTTTTAAAAATTACTGAAGGGAGAGGTTTAAAAAGACTTAAAGATTAGGGAAATATTTTTGAAATAATTATTATTGATATGTGAGTCCCAATGTTGACTCATACAAGGTAGATGAAATCTAGGGAAAGCAGCTCTGATGGACCACCTAGGGGGCTTGATCTATCGCTCTTGGAACTTGGAAGACAATAAGCAATGATGTCTATTTCATGATCAGAAAGCTAAAGAATAGAAGTTTATGGCAATCAGGATGCTCTGGTGTTAGAGCAAATGATAAGTAACTGCGTTGAGAATTGTCTGCCTCATCTCACTTCTCATACCTGCGTTTAACCCAGGAAGTTTCAGAAACCACAGTTATTAAGATGGGATAGAACATATACCAGATGGGGAAGGATGGGGAAGGACGGGGAAGTCAGCCATACCCCTATTCATAGTTTAGTTAATGAACTGATTACAGACCCTGGAGAGAATGAGGCAACTAATTCGCCACACTATTCACGTTGTTTAATGACTGTTTCATAACTATGAGTTACCAGGAATATTTGTTACATGAACAAACAAAAAACTTTGTAACTTCCCTTGGATTTCACACAAGGCTCTTGGGGAAAAATAACCTTTCCAATAAGTAGGCAGAAAAAATGGAGCAATTGAATACAGTGTTTTCTCTAACACCCACATATCTTTCTTTCTTATTCTTGGAGCTATAACTCTTACATTTAAAATAGTAAATAACAATGAATAAGCAACAGCAAGCAATTTAGTAAAAACATAATTGGTAATCTACTTACTGATGATATTTTGAATTAACACAATTCTTCTGGAAAGTTTCCAAATGTCTTAAGAATAATAGTTATTCCAGTATTGGACACAAGTTTATACGAAGGATGTAATAATAATAATAATATTTAAAAATCAGTAACAACATAATAATTATGTTATTTATGTATGGGAGCCTCTATTTCTCCTCTGATGACTTTTTAGTCTGTAAAAATAATAGCATTTGACTTTACTGAATATTTTCTTTCAGAAAGAAGGGGAAGAAGTAACATTAATTAACTAGAAATTAATTTTGAAGCCCTTTCAGTCACCTTACTTCTTTTGATTCTTTTTTTTTTAATTTTTTACTTTATTTTATTTTTTTAATTTATTGGCTGCATTGGGTCATCATTATTGCGTGCGGGCTTTCTGTAGTTGTGGAGAGCGGGGTCTACTCTGTTGTGGGGTGAGGGCTTTGCATTGTGGTGGCTTCTCTTGTTGAGGAGCATGGGCTCTAGGTGCACGGGCTCCAGTAGTTGTGGCATGTGGACTCAGTAGTTGTGGTGCACGGGCTTAGTTGCTCTGCAGCATGTGGGATCTTCCCGGAGCAGGGTTTGAACCCATGTCCCCTTCATTGGCAGGTGGATTCTCAGCCATTAGGCCACCAGGGAAGCTCCACTTCTTTCAATTCTTAACAACTATTCTTGACAGAGTTGTTAAAAGATCTAGGCATCTGTTTTTATAGATGACAATCAGGGAAAATTGATCATTGACTCTACAAACATAAAGCAAGCAAATGCCACAAACAGAATTTGATTTGCAAACTGCTATTCCAAAGTTCATGTACCTCAGTGTTTCTGATTCTCCACTACATTTCTAGGACCTAGCATTACTCCACTATTAAAAGGGATCTTGATAGTTGCTTTTTCTTAGTATATTTAAAATCTTGAAAAATTAACGCTAAAACTTAGCAATATGTACTTCATAATTGGGAAAAAGGTGACACATGTTCAATCACAAATTATTACAATAAATAATCTGTATCCCCCTAGAATGGCAATAATAGAGACAAATAGTTAATGTGGTTATTGGAGGAAAGAGTGAAGAGAGAAAGGAGGCAGTGATATGTTTACAGTGGGAAAAATTAGGTATATTTCCAAAAGCTAGTGTTCAGGATGCCCAGCTATTTTAGTCATGCCACAGAAATCTTACTAAAACAAACTTTTAATGACTCAGCTGACATAATATCGAACAGGAACAGTGAATTTAGGTTAACAAACAAACAACACCGATTTCAGTTATGTCCATTTATCAGAGATTGAAGGAGAAGATGGAATGGTCAGATGCCCAGTCTCAAACTTTTCATCCCAAGTTATATTTGTAACATCCCTCTTAGCATATATGCTTGTATGTGTAGAGTAGACTTTTTTTTTTTCCTTCTAAGTTTGTTTTTCTAGAAAGTCCTGGTTACAGTCAAATAGGAAAAAAAATGTTGTGTTCTCCAAAGTTGTTGAAAATAAATTTAAACAGAAGAAAATGGTACTGCAAACATCAATAGTGTGTTCTCGATTGCCTTTTCTTTTTATTCGTGGATGAAATACTAGAAAAAAGTGAAGTCATTCTAAGCAGTGTGACTAAAGATTTATATTCATCACTTAAAGACACCACACCAGTAGGCAGCCAGATCAGTAAATCTTGTCCAATTCTTAACAGCAGGTAGACAAGTCTTTGGAAGGAGAGAAAAATTGTACTGTCGGGTAAATCCAATAAATTGACATGTGGAAAGAATTAGGACTCCGTGGGTATGCTCAAAAGCTCATTCAAGTTTCTTGTCTTCTTAAGACTTTTATGCTTCTAATGTTATGAAAATGTACTTCTAGCTTATAGAGATATTGCATAAAACTTCAAGACACTAGGGCAGGGTTTCATGTTTGGTTTTTTGTTTGTTTCAGGGGCCTCCAAACTTAGAAAATGTACATGAGTTATTTCAGGCATGGCATGTTCTCTGGTGTTGGCTCTAGTTCATAACAATTACTGTTTATACCTAATTTTTTACTACTTTGCAAACCCTCCACTATGAGAAGTAGAGAAGAGGCAATTATAAAGGGGAAAAATAACAAAAAGTCCCTGGGATGACATCTGAATATTATTATATAGGAGGGTGACTCAAAAATTACCCGCATTCTGGCTGTAGAAATTATTTTAATTAAATTTTAGAAAAGACAAATAGATCATTTTTCAACATAATATCCTTGCTTTTCAAAACACTTTGTCCATCTTTTAACAAGCTTTCATATTCCCTCATTAAAAAATGTTTTAGGCTGAGCTGTGAGCCACAAATGCACCGCTGTCTTCACCTCTTCATCAGAAGTGAATCTTTGTCCTTGTAGGATTGCTTTCAGAGGTCCAAATAGGTGAAAGTCCCCTGGAGCAAGATCAGGACTATAGGGAGGATGCTTTAGCACCTCAAAAGGAAGTTTTTGCAGAGTGTCCACAGTGTGGGCAGAAGTATGTGGACTTGCGTTCTCATGCAAAATCACAACGCCCTTGGATAGCAGTCCTCTGCATTTAATCTGAAGTTTAGGCTTCAACTCTTCAATAAGCAGCTCACTGTAAGGAGCATGGTTGATTGGTGAACCTTTTTCCTGATAATGTTCCAATACGGGCCCTTGAGAATCCCAGAAAACTGTAAGCATCAATTTTCCAGCTGATGGTTGACCTCTGAATTTTTTCTTGGTCAGCGATTGAGGATGTTTCCATCCCATACTCTGCCATTTACTCTCAGGCTTGTAGTGATGAATTCCTGTCTCATCACCAGCAATGATTCTCTTTAAGAAACTTTCACCTTCCTTAGAGTATCGGTCCAAATTTTGTTTGCAGATATCCAAATGCTTCTGTTTATGTTCTTCTGTGAGTTGTTTCGGTACCCATCTTGCACAAACTTTTCAAAACCTAAGTCTGTCATGGATTACTTCATTTTGAGTTGTTAAAGCATCCTCCCTATAGTCCTGATCTTGCTCCATGGGATTTTCACCTCTTTGGTCCCCTGAAAGCAGCCCTAAGAGGACAAAGATTCACTTCTGATGAAGAAGTGAAGACAGTGGTATGTTTGTGGCTCACAGCTCAGCCTAAAACATTTTTTAATGAGGGAATATGAAAGCTCATTAAAAGATGGACAAAGTGTATTGAAAAGCAAGGAGATTATGTTGAAAAGTGATGTATTTGCCTTTTCTAAAATTTATTTAAAATAAATTCTACAGCCAGAGTGCGGATAATTTTTGACTTTCCCTTGCATAAATAGACATTGCTTTTCAAAAATTAAAGCAGAAACTATGCATAGATTACTTGAAGATTTCTGAAAACTGAGAAACTTATCAGTAGTTTCTGTACAAAACTATATAAAAAAACTGCCTTCAATTATTCCTGCAAAATATGCTTGGAGATTAGTAGGACTCACATTGATTAAAGAGCATTCAAAGAAGTCTTTAAAAAAGAGATTGGGATTTATTCAGGATCTTATTAATTCAATCCTAGCAATTTATGATTTTGATATTTTTTTTGTTCCAAGAACAAAATCCATCTAAGGTTGTTTGTCTACATTATAAAACTTTCCTTATATATACAGTGGTATACTATCCCTTAAATATGAAATTATACTGATAAATGTGGCATTCTCTTCTGAGATTTAAAAAAAAATGGCATTCTATTATCCCATCATGACAATTCAGTCCTTATCAACCTTATCCTCAGCAGCATTAAGCATTTTTTCAACTCCTTTCTGAAATAATTTCTTGTCTTAACTTATGCAAACTCATTCTTTTGTTTCTTTACTGTTACTATCTGTCTGTGTTCCCCTTTACTTTTTCAGGCCACTTACTGCTCAGTCAGTTTTTTTCTCACCCTCTTCCTCTACCTGGATTAAACTCAGTCCAGGACCCTATTCTGTACTCTGTCCTATATTCTCCTTAGAAGACATTCACACGCACCTCTTTAAGGGCCATCTGTGCACGTGTGAGTCCTACAGTTATATTCTGCCTCCCTTTTGAATCATGTTCCTATGTGGCCAGCTTCTTACTTTCATTTCTCCTTGGTATCTCAGTAGCATGCCACGCTTAACAAGTTCATAATGATTTATTGATTTGCTGCTCTCCTCAAGTCTATTTCTCTTCTTATGATGTTCATGCCATATGTATTTATTTCTCCTTATCTACAGTATTGCTATCTTAGTTTAAGCCATTATTATCTCTTACCATCCTAATGTATTTTCAAAAGCTTACTAATTTGCTTTCTATTCTCTTGCCTTTTTACATTCCACAAAAAATTGTCAAAGGGAGGCATATACCTTTCTAGTGATTTCCCTTTGATCTTAAGATAAATAAAAATCCCTTAATATGACTGTTATGGGTTGAATTGTGTCCCCTTTCAAAAAAAAAAAGATATATTAAGTAATCCCCAGTAGCTCATAATGTAACCATATCTGGAAACAGGTCATTGCAGATATAACTAGTTGAGATCATACAGGGGTAGGGTAGACCCCCAACTCAATATGACTGATTTCCTTATGAAAAGTTGGCCACGTGATGAGACAGAATCACAGAGGAAGAGCACTATGTATAGACAGAGGCAGAGATTGGAAAGATGCACCTACAAGCCAAAGAACACCAAGTATTCCCTGTTCCTACCAAAAGCTAGGAGAGAGTCATGGAATAGTTTCTCCCTTCACATCCTCGGAAGAAACAATCCTACAAACACCTCGATTTCAGACTCTAGTCTCCAAAACTGTGACATAATAAATTTCTGTTATTTTAAGTCAGCCAGTTTGTGATACTTTGTTTAACAGCCTTAGGAATTGAATGCAATGGCTTAAGATTCTCCCTTATTTACAGTTTCCACCTTCCTTTTCAGACCTCATCTTGTGTTACTCTCCTTTTCTCCCTGTGTTTCAGCTACAGTGGCTTTCTTTAAGATGATTTCTCACCTCAGGGCATGTGTGTAGGCTTCCATTCCTATTCCACGTGCTCTATTCTCCACTCTTGTACTCAAGCAGATGTCACCTTAAATGTCACCTCTTCAGAAAGGCCTAGAATTCTGTGTTAACTCTGTTTTGATAAAGTGACTCATTTCGTAATTAAATGGTTTTTTCTTTCTTTCTTTTTTTTTTATCAATTGAGTGTCTTTCTCCCTTAACATATGTGTTTGATAAGGAAAGAAACTCTGTGTTGTTACCCTGTAGAACCAGCACTTAGCACAGTGCCTGGGAAGGAGGCCTTCTTCCATAGAGGAACTGATGGAAATAAGTTAAGCCATTTACAGACAGATTTGGAAACGTTAGTGGGAAGCTGGCTGCAGAAGGCAATGTCACATTGAATACTTTCGAAGGAACAATGATTGTCATCCCCCTTAACTGCTCTGTATTTATAATCAAGTCTTCCTGAAGTGAGTAGAGATATAGAAGAATTAGTAGTTCACCAAATGTCCATTGCCTTTGACCTCAGAATAATAGCCATCTGAGTTTAGCGTCACCAACCACATCTATGTCCTTTTTCCAGCTACAACTAGAGATGTGTACCTGATTGCCTTAACCTATGCTCACTGCAAAATTATCACATCTGTTGTGTTTTCACAACTAAGAATCCTAATTTGAAAACTGAAATTCTTTAAATTCAAATTATTTAAGCACACTGAGCCACTAATAATTTTTGACCTTAAAATAAGTGGTAAGGCCTCAAGGCCACAGTGCTCACACTGATAATATAGAAATGGTAAGAGCTGGCTTCCTTTTCTCTCAGGATTGCTGTGAGTATCCATCAGTAGTTAAAAGAGTAGGCTCATTCCAAGTATTCAGTTTTGTATAAATTAAATAGATTTGTTATCAAAGAAATCTTAAGGTGTAAACAGTAAAAATATAATATTTTTTTCTAATCTAATATAATCAGTCAGATACTCTGTATTCCCATGAATTTTCTGTTCTGCAGAAATTTCTTGGATACTCCCACATACAAATTCAGCCTGCTATTTTTAGTTAACTATTAAATGATAGTTAACATCACAAAAGTTCTCTCTTTTTAACATAAAAGGAAGCTTTCAATTTCCATAAAACAGCATATAATTTTAGAAATAGAGTTTTTACAGATTCACCTATAGACATGGTCTTTCTCAGAAAGTTCTGGAATCCCACACTCTGCCTGTAACCACTCACCCCTTTTCTCGCATTCTGTCACTACTTCTACACTTTGGGGAAACAAAAAATGAGTAACATAGATGCTATAACACTGTGCAGCTCAAACTTGGTGTGACTTATAGATCAACTCAGTTTAAGGAAAATTGATGATGCTATTAAATGATGAGCCACGGGCTATTTTATATAAACAGATCTCACAAGCTTGTGTCTCATGATTTTTCTGAGGATTAAATGAAATCATGTGTATAAAGTTCTTAGCATAATCCTTCCTCACAATAAGTACATAATACATAATAGATCATTTATTCTTCTCAAACTTGCAGCATGTACTCCTAGGATGAACAATTCTTTGTTAGATATATAGAAATTTCAAGGAAATAATATGGGATTTCTTTCTAGAGTAACAGCTTTTCCTGATGGTAGGCAATATAAAATATTAACCATGTATTAAATTAGACACATGATATACTATAGTAGAAAATTTACATTTTTAAGCACAATGACTTATGAATTTTAGTGATACCTGGGTGGTACACAGAGAATAGAGATATTGAAGTCAGAGACCTCAATTCATCATGTAATAGACATAGAACTATGGCAAGATTTTTTATCATCTTACATGTATCTATATAATAGAGATACTAATAGTTCTCTTGGAAGACTGTAGTGACTTAAGTTATTTTAAAAAGCCTGGAATTATACCTGTCACATAGAGGTGCTTAAAAATACTACGTATTACCACTCTTTAACTTCCTCTTGGGGTAAAATTCCATATATTTATAAAAATAAAATGTTAAAAATACAGTTGTAAATTGTTCAATGTCTAACTCTTGGGAATATACTTCCTTCACCATATGAATAAGCTTTTAAAATAAAAACTGCTCATTCCTCCATTTATTTTAATTAATATATATGGGGTCAGAGAGGAGGTTGTCACTACAGAGACCTTTTTTCCTCTGGTGTAGAGAAACAAAAGAGTAGAGGTTTTAAGAATTGTTTAATAACAAATGCAAAATATGAATGTTCTGCTTCCTAAAACTGATTTAATTTTATTTTAATATGCCTGAAACTTTGCCAAGATTTAAATTGAACTCTTTAATTTGATTTTGTTTAAAAGTTTAGGATCTACTCATCAAATTAATGCTTTTGGCACTACATGTGCTTGAAGATTTGAAGACCAATTCATTAGAAATATCTCAAATCTCTCAGAGTGTTCATATCTCGCACAACACTGGAAAGGGTCGCTTGGCCACTTTATGAAGATTATAAATCCAAGTTAAAAGATCCCCTTGGAATTCATTTATTCTTTCAATTTCAGGCAGCGGGCTATGTTAGAAAGAACACCTGCCCTGAGACAAAAGACTCAGGATGGATGGTCACGTCTTTTTCACCTCTCACTCCCAGAAGTTAAATTATCCATGAAATAAGTAAAAAGTTTCACTCTTTCCTAAGGGGTTGTCATTGTTAAACGACACAATGTATTTCATGGGTCCCAAAACACGATAAAAGTGAAAGCCATTCATAAAAGTGAAAGCCATTCACTACACAAATATTTGTTGATATCTACTATGGGGAGACCCTGGGGGGAAATACAGATACAATTTATGGTTTCATCCAATTTGTGGTCTAGTATAATAGGTAACAATCAATGAAAACTTAGGCTATGTGGTAGAAAATGATGTATCCTGAAGAATATAGTGACCAGACAAGTTATATTACTGTAATGCCACATTTAATAGGTAAAACGATTGATTTTCAGATTGATTTTATATTTTATAAGTTGCTTTTAATTATGTAAAAAAAAGACCCACACCAAATAAACATTGGAAAATAGAGAACATAATAAAACCAAAATACTAATACTTAACGTCTTTAGAAGAGTATATTTTTTTTTCTTTCTTCTTTGCAATTCTTTTTTAACAGTGTAACAATAACCTTCTCCTCCTTGCCAGCACTTCCTTCAACATACCTCCTAGGAGACCCCCAGGTAAATAACCACTGAGTACAGAGAAGGTGTGTAGTTTTTCTGGTTTGAAAAAAAAAAAAAAAAGAAAACAAAAAAAAATGAGGCAAGTTTAATAGCATTTATGCTATAATTTGAAGGAAAGGTGGAATTTACAGATGAACAGATGTTGGTGCTTTGAGAATATCTCTACAGGGATTGACAATGCAGCTATATGTGATATCCCAAATCAGAGTTCTGTAAAAACTTGCCAAGGAAACCTGCCCAGACACTCAGATTCCGAACTTGGTAGGGAAGGAACTTTTTTCCTTTGGTTTTCTCTCTTTAATAATTTATTATTTTAAGATTCCAGCAATGGTCCCTTTATTTGTCCTCTTCTGTTTCATTCTTACCTCTATCTAATCTGATATAGCTCAGCAATATACAACTTGAGGGGAGAGGCAAAATATAATTTCTTTAAAGAATAGATATTGAACACATTTTCCAGGATACTGGAGGAAATTGGTTCTTTTTAGAAAATAAATGCATTTACCAATATTTAAGTAATATATATATATATATATATTTTACAGAACACTTGGAAACCACAGAACCTTTAAAAAATGACCTATTATTCAATTAATTATACCTTTAACTACACTTTCATCTTTACCCCAACTCTATAAGTTATATAATATTATTCACTTTATTTTACAGATGAGAAAAGTGAATCATGGAATGGTTAAGCTAAGGTTCCTCTAAGGTAATATTGGAGCTGAAACTGGCTGAGGAAGTAGAGTAGAAATATGGAACATAAGGTCATGTCCTCTACAGAGCATCCGATAGCACAGTGAGTGTGCAGTTAGGGTTTGATAAATGGATACCAAACCTTTCTCATGGTACTACGAATGTGATTCCACAAAGTAGAAAAGCATGAACTTTCAGTCCACCAGAACTGGTTTCAATCACAGTTTTCTGAGTTTGGAAGATCTCAGCTGAATTTAAGAAGAAGCTTCAACTTTCCCAACCTAAAATGGCACAACGATACTAGACAGAAAGTAGGGTCATGAAGAGTCTGCATAGTGCCTGTAAATCCACAGCAGCAATGTCTACATATATAACTCAGTAAATGGTGGATTTTATTATTGACATGCCCATCACTTAGGGCCAATTTTATTATTTTTCTCACTGACTCGCGATGCAGAATCTCCAGGGTACTACTCTGTCAAATCTATCTGAAATAGCTCATATTTTACCAGCAAGTGAAGTATAAAATCATTGTAATGCAAGAATCCCTCTGAAATTATTTGTGTGCATGTCAGATTCTCTTGCAGGCAGATCAATAATTATTATTTGAATAGTATTTTACAGTTTACAAAGAATCAGTAAGAGTGGAAATTGATAATAGCTGCTAAGGCACCACCCACAGAGGAAGCCTCAGACCTTGGATTACTTCACTCAACATCATATAATAACTCTGGGCAAAGTCTGAGGGTATTATATCAACATTCATAATATTATTCTACAGAAAAATATGTTTTTATCTCCTGGAGTTAGGTAAAGTCAAAGTGAATAAAAACAGTGATTATTAGTACCAATTCTTTACCAAATGGGATATTGCCAGACTGTGTTTTAGAGCAGTAAGAAGCAAGGAAAACAATAAGAATAAAATGAATTCAGATATAGGTAGAATACAAACATGATTTGTGATATGGGCATGATGAACATCTATCTCTATTTATCTGTCTATCATCTATGTATCAATCAGCTATCCAAATTCATTTTCCGCTCACAAAGCATTCACTACGGTGAGAATTTCACTTTGCAATATTAAGCTGCAAATGAACATCACGCGTTTTCTTTAGTGGATATCTTTTCTCCTCCTAACCATTTGTCTGAAATAGTGGTTTGCAAACTTTGATGTGTCTCACGATCCTCTGGGGAGCTTATTAAAGCACAGGTTGCTGAGGCCAACACCAGTTTCAGATTCTGTAGGTCTTGGTGGGGCCTGAGAATTTGCATTTCTAACTAGTTCCCAAAAGGTAACCAAGCTGCTGCTCCTGGGGACATACTTTGAGAACTGATAAAGGCCCCATCGAGGCTCAAAACCACTCTTCCCACTAAGAGTTCTTTGATCACTCCTGGCCCTCTTAAAACCTTCCTCCTCTGATTTTTTTTTAATTTTTTTTGCACATTACTAATTAAATTCATCACATTACAGGCGTGACAAAGGAGAGTACAAGAAAGTATGAAATGGGGAATAAATATTTGTTTGAACTTACCCAGTAAGTAGCTGTGTCCTCATGGACAAGTTTTTTCCTTCCTCATTAAGATTTTTTTTCTGAGGTTTTATCTTGTTTTGTGTTTGAAGTATATTCTTGTTCCTTCATTTTGCTTGATCCTCTGTGTTGGTTTCTATGCATTAGATGGAACAACCGTCTCTCCCAGTCTTGAAGGAGTGGCTTCCTATAAAAGATAAAGCTTCCTGTTCAACCCTGTCCTAGCTTTTGATTGTCTCTCAAATCTTTGTGCTTCTCCAAGCAGCCTATTTTATTTTGAAGAGCTCCTAGTAGTTGAGGGTGTGCTAAAGCCTGTCCTAAAGTGTCCTAAAGTGGAGGACCTCAGTCAGCACCTAGACTCAGGCTGATTGGACACATGTAAAAGCTCCTCCTGGGAGTTACCGGTGTTCTGGCATAGCAGAGAAAGGGAGCAGAGGGGGAGGGGGAAGATGGCACCTGCCAGAGGGGAAGAAAAAGAAAAGACGCCACACTCCTGGCTTTAGCAAGCTAGAGGCATCGTGGGAAATGGCACCCACCAGCATCGATCCCAGGAGTTTTCTAGCAGGCCCCTGACCTTCAGGATGATGCCTTAAGATTAGCAAATAAGCTTGTTACACAAAAAATCTAGGCCATATTGGGTGCCTCCACACTGGACCCTGAGTCAGAGCGCAAGCCCTTTATAAGCCATTTCCCGATTCTTTCTTTACAGCCTGGTGGGTCTCCTGGACACAGGCCCCACTGGTTTCCAAAACTAGATGTTTGGGGGCCTCATCTCTCAGGTGTAGGTCTTAAGAGTTGGGGTGCCTGATGTAGGGTGTAAACCTTTCACTCCTCAGGGAGAAACTCCAGGTTTTGAGTTCCCTCCTGATTCTCCTGATTATGGGTAGATGTGGTGGGGGTTTATGGCAAGATTGTCTCACTCTTTTTTAACCTGCTTCAATGTGTGTGTGTTGTTTTTTGTTTTTTTGTTTTTTCTCTTTTCCTGAAATGAAGAAGTTGCTTAGCTAGTTTTTTGGTTCTTTTTCAGAGCAAATTGTTACATATGTAGCTATAGATTCAGTGTGGATACAGGAGGAAGTGAGTTCAGGATCTTCCTATGTTGCCATCTTGAACCAGAACCAAGTTCCTTCCTTTCTCTATGAGTTAATTCCTTCATATGTGAGGTGGGTAGAAAGGAAAGGAAACCGATGGCTATTTAGCACCTACTATGTTCTAAGATTCTCACATGCATTAATTATTTACACAATAAAAACAACCATTTGAAATTATTACAATCATTTCAACAAAGAGGAAAGCAGACACTCAGAGTATGTGTAAATCACCCATGACCCTACAGCCAGTAAGTAACTTGCTAGATTCAAACTCAGAACTACTCAGTTCTCAAATGACCACTTCTCCAGCTAATTAGAACAGAGAGTAGTGTTGGGAGGTTCACTACCACCTCTGAATTCTGTGGTCTTAATTATTTCAGATGAGCAGTCTTCATCTTTCAAAGTTGAAACTAAGCTTCCTGAAGACTCATGACATTAAAGCAAATGTTAATAATTTATTCCCTGTATTAAGGCCTACTCTGTGCCAGGTATCATAGAAGATACACCTAATTTAACTTAATTTAATCCTCACCTCCACAGAGAGACCTCTGGTTGACCCTAATGAAAGTAGCTGCTCCCAGTTTCATTCTGTCATTTTATTACCATATTGCATTCTCCAAGTTGCACTTGTCACTGTCATAACATATGATGCTTATTTTGTGTCTCTCTGCCTTGAATGTAAGCTTAATGAAAACAATGATCTTACATGAATTGTTTAATTTTTAGCTTCCCCAACTAGCATATAGTACTTTGGAACACAGTAATAGAGAAGTAAATATTTGTTGAATAAATGCAAAGGATGTATTATTCTCCCTATATGACTACTTCAGCTAATAGAGTGAATATATTATCTTAATGATATATCACTTGAGATTTATTTTTCCATTTGACCCCCAGTGAGCAAGGGAGCAGCCTTCAGAGCTTCGCAGAGCCAATAAAGCAAAGCCTTATATCCAAAAGCATTGTCTTTCATGATACTATACATCCTCACACTCTTTCCATGAGCACCAAAATTCTTACTACAGTTGACCTTTAAACAGCACAAGTTTGAACTCTGTGGGTCCACTTATACGTGTTTTTTCCCACTAGGTACATACGACAGTATGCATGCATGGTTGGTTGAATCCATGGATATGCAACTGCAGATATGGAGGGCTGACTACATTTCTGTTATGAAAAAATATACACGTGAACTTTTTCTACACATGATTAAACATCTCATATTTTGAAGAAATTTGGCTTAAAACACACATGCTGACACCAGATTCTCACGGCAGTTTTTTAGGAAGATTTTGAATTTGATTATTTATTTAACTGTCAGGCTTCCACTAATAGGGGAACAAAGAAAAGAGTTGGGCATCAGGATACTTGGCATTAAACCTACTAACTGGGATGGGCAGCATAATGTAGGGTTTAGACCCGCCTCTGTCATTATTACCTGCATGATCTCAGCCTATCCATTTAAATTATATATGCCTTGGTCTCTTTATCTTTTAAATACCACTGAAAATACACGCTTCATTTTATAAGAATTGGATGTGGTGATGTATAGAGTTTTGACACAATCTATACTTGACATATGGAAGTCTTATCTATAACTTTTCTTTCTTTCCTTTTTTTTTTTTTGGAATAAGACATCTTTACCTTATTTTCACTCTTCCTCCTTTTATTCATCTCATTTCAATTTTTAAAGAAATAATAATAATATAATGATGATGAAGAAATTATTAGTTTTTTCAATGTGAAAATGTTTTTTAAATCCAGGATTCAAATTCAGATAGTAATCTCATCCTTTCCACCAAGACAGATGCTTCCTTCATTTTATCCCTCATGGTTCTTTGAATAGTGAAGCCATCCTTTGTAAATAGATCTACTTCATCGGATAGGTTGAACTTGTGAGTCAGTAAAACTTGATAGAGCTCCCCAAGGGCTCTTGATTTTACCTGGCTTTCTTTAATTATAATGACCACATGGAACAATATTGGTTAAAGTCATCCCTCCTGGGTTGCAATTAACTTAATCTCAAGTGTACTTCAGCCTTTAGTGGGCTTTTGATCTAAGAAAGTTATCAGCCTATCTAAATACTCATTAGTCTGACAGGTAACTGGCAACATTTGTAATGGAGGTCATTCTCTTCTATTAATTTTAACCGCATTATGGCTTTTGATAAAATGGGCAAGAGTGGATGCTAATATAGTTTGTATATGAAAAAAAAAATGCCTTCATGAGGACAAAATGCTAGTGGGATGAAGTATAATTTATTTTAAAATAAATAAACAAACAAGTTTTTCACAATAAATCCCCTTGATAAAATAATTATTTTTGGCATTCCCGATCTTGTCTTTAATGTGAAAATGAGCATGCTAGAGAAAATGAGCATCGTGAATTCATGAACCTAACTTTTTCCTCTCAATGAGGAGGTGGGACTCCCATAGCATCAGCAAATATTTATTAGCCACGTATATGTCAAGTACTGTGATAGATTTAGGGCAGAGCTTCTCAGCCTCAGCTTTATTGGAATTTTGAACGAGGCAATTCTTTTATGAGTGGTTGTACTGTCCATTGCAGGCTGTTTAGCATTATCCATGTTCTCTACCCACTAGATGCTAATTTCACCTCATCCTCTAGTTGTTACAACCAAAAAATATCTACAGATATTGCCACAAGGCAAACTTGCTCACAGTGGAGAACCACTAACACAAAGTGTCTGGGATTAATCAGACAGCTATTGCCCTAAATATATTATTGATTTGTCTAGAAATACATGTAATTAAAAAATCATAATTTTCCATGCATATATCTGTATGAGAATAAGTTGAGTGTAACCTTATATTTAAGGCATTATTTGCAACATTATCTATATTGGCAAAAAGGAAAAATAACCGCAACTTTTTAGAAGAAGGTAAGAAAATAATTTGTATCTCAAGAGTTTACTATATGTTAGGCAACACACTAGATTTTGTCACAAATGTTAGCACATCTTTTCACGAACATCCTATGTTTTATTATTTTTTCCTCTGTTTATAACTAAGAAAACCAGTAACATTGTTAATCATGTGTTCCAGTAAACCCAACAAACTGTCATCAGAGCTTGAATTCTAACTCAGATTTATCCGATTTCAAACATTCTGCTTTTTACACTAAAATCACAAAAGAAAAGGGTTTAAGAAACAATGTTAATACAATAGGTTAAAATATAAACTATTTGGAAAAACTATGAGGAAAATGAATTTTTTAAGTTTAAAAAACAAAATAGGCAAAGATATGTTGACTATGATCACAATAGCAGGAATCAATGCCAGCATGGGTATAAAGTGTATATGGAGCACATGAGACTTGAAGCGTTCACGCAAACACAATTAATCATTTTTGGTTGGTGGGGCTATGAGGTGATATTGTCATGAAGAATTATTATATTTGCTGTTTTTAATAGCTAACATAAAACATTATAAAAAGCATTTATATGGAATCTAAATGTACACTGTAAAGTCAGAGATTTCTTCGACTTTGAAAGAGAAAAACATGCTGAATTTTAATAGCTCTTTTGCTCTGAGAATGTAAAGTGCTTTGCTGACCTCTGAGAACATGAAGCACTTCAGACTAGGAGGAGAAGGAAGAGAAAATAAGTCGCTGCCACCTTGTGAGAGTGTGTAAGTGGGACGTGTGTACTGACTCACACAAGTGCATGGGAGATGGAGACAACAGGCTGACAGCTTTGGAGGAAGAGATGCTCTGGAAAACTGTCAGTCACACAAGGACTTAGATTGCAGTAACTGAGCAATTATTTTCTGACTGTTAAAATGTCACACATTTTTTTTTTCTCAAGAAAATATTTACCTTTGCACTACTGAATTGTTTCAAAGAAATATAGATTCAGAACTATAGTAATCCAGTTCAATCTTCTGTTACAACAAGGAAATGCATACCAAGGAGAAGTATCCCCAAATTCACTGAACAAGTTTGCAAGAAGACAGCATATTTAAATCTGTGTGAAAAGCATTTTTGTGGGAAACATTTCCTTTGTGTATTGCCTGTACGTTTTGCTCTTTTACCTCAGTTTCATTTCCTTCACTGTAAACATTTATCATCCACCATATGTCATATTCTTCACAAGTTGCTAGGGAGATAAAAGTAAATACATAGCTCCAAACTTACTTCCTCCCGTGGTGCTGGGGAAACAGTGATCATAAAGTGAGGAAGCAGCTCTAGGAAGACTGGAGGGCTTGTAACAGGGAAGGTTTCCTAGAGGAGGTAGCACTTCACCTAAGAATTTAATTAGAAGAAGAGTTAACCAACCAGACAAGAGATAAGAGCTGTTCCAGACAGAAGGATTAGCACTGAAGGATAGGATGTCGGGGTAGACTCAGTAGTAAAATGTTCAATATCAGAGAGCAAACTCTGTGTCACAGACAGTCTTTCAAAGATCTGACCAAGTATTATGCAACCAATCCTGTGCTAAGTACATTTTGTAAATTATTTTTAATTTTCCATAGTAACCTGCCAGGTAGAGATTTCTGTCTTCATTTTAAAGGGGAGGAAACTGAAGCCCAGAGAAGTGACTTGCTCAACATTCTGTAGTGTTGAGTGTGAATAATACTCAAACCTATATAGAGCAAGATGATTTCTAACTGGCTTCAGACATGCCACCTTGAGCAGAGCTGTCTCTTACCTCATCCATTCCTATGTGGTCATTTAACCACAATAACTTGTACTGTTAATTTTGGTCATTTGATTTCAGTTCATAAAAACTCCAGGGCAAACAAGTAGTTTCAAAAAAGAGAACTGCAGCCTGAATACAATTAGCTAAAAAGAATAGAGAAAAGGTATTGGAGTCTGCCTGGGAGATGCCTGGGTATCTTTAATATTAGAAGATAGTCATAAATGCTGGAAAATTCACAGAGTAGGTTTGTCATAATCCCAGCATACTCTCTAACTCTAATGGTTGTGTATCAAAAATCTGGCCACAAGAAGACTCTTGACAAATTCTTGTTTTTCCCATGACCTACAGGATAAGCTGCAGAAGCCATTACATAGCTCAGGAAGTCATCCACAATCCAGCTCCTCTGCGTCCTCGAACTTCATCTCTGCTCTCTTGCCCCTTATGCTTTATGGTTCAGATATATAGATTATCTGTAGCTTCTCCAGTATGTAATACTCTCTCAAATCTCTGCTCCTCAAAAAAGTTTTCTCTAACTGAGAGGCCCTCTTTTTTGTTTGTTGGCATGGAAAACATTCACTCATTATTCAAGTTCCAAGCTAAACTCTATCCCAACTATGACACCTTCTCTGTTTATCCCCTTATTTCTTTGATGCTTTCTAGCTTGCAGACACCTCCACTAGCAAAAGTATCTCATGGTGTTGAAACCATTTGCTTGTTTGTTTTCTTCCCCACTAGACTATGTAAACCTATTTCATTGTGTTTCTTTTCATCTTTGAATTTAGTGTCAACAAAATGAGTGACTCATGGTATATGCTTATGACAATTAAGTTTACGTGACAACTTGGTTAGCCCATAGTACCCAGATATTTAAACATTATTCTAGATGTTTCTTTCAAGGTATTTTCTAGTTGAGGCTAACATTTAAATCAATAGACTTTATTCATTTTTTAAAATTTTTTTAAGCAACAGGATTTATTGTATAACAAGAAACTATATTCAATATATTGTAACAGCCTATAATGGAAAATAATATGAAAAAATCTATATATCAATATGTAACTGAATCACTTTGCTGTATAACCAAAACAATAGACTTTAAATAAAGCATACTACCCTCCATAATACAGACTGGTCTCTTCCAATCGGTTGAGGCCGTAATAGAAAAAAGACTGACTCCTCCAAAAAAGAATGAATTCTGCGAGCAGATGACCTTAGGACTTGAACTGCAACATCAACCATTCCCTGTGTCTCCAGTCTTGTTGACCTACCCTGCAGATTTTGAACTTCCCAACCTCTACAATTGCTTGAGCCAGTTTCTTAAAATCAGTCAATCAATCAACCAATCAATCAATAAATCAATCCTCCTCCCTCCTCCCTCTCTCCCTCTCTCTCTCTCTCTCTCTCTCTCTCCCCCCCCCCCACATCCTATTGATTCTCTTTCTCTGAAGAACCTGGACCAATACAATGCTGAATGGATTTGTTTAAAAAAAAGTTAATTGATAGAATCTTTCCTCTTCCTACACTGGTTTTCTTTTGTCCATAAATAAAGAATAATATGTACAACTGAATAAGCTTTAGAATTTATACTAATAAAAGTTCTGATGGTTATTATAGGGGAAAGGTTTTCATTAGTAATTACTTCTACAAAAGAAACAATGAACTCCCAAATGCCCCCAAATCGTATCCCCACTAGGTAGACTGATATTTTCATAAATTTCAATTCCTCTATTAATTATCATTTGAAAACTGACTTAGAAGATCTGGGGTCTGATATAAGCTCTGCCACTCAAGAGGAGGAAGACCTTGGGCAAAATCACTCAACCCCTATGACCCTCAGTTTCCTCATCTGTGATTTGTGTGCTGTAAGGTGACTTGATGCTGCCAACTTCTATAAAAGAGAGGACATTTAAATGGAAGAAATGCATGATTTAGACACAGAGACATAAGGTTTGAATTCAGGGTTGTTAACTTGCTCGTCATGCATCTCTAAAAAATGTTCTCCACCTCTCTGTCTATTAGCTTTCTCTTCTATAAATAGAGATAATTGCATTTGACTCACTGTATTGTTATTTGAATAGAGTGTGGTGCTGCAGACATAGCTCAGGCTTGGAATGAAATAAACAGGAATACACTTGAGTTGCTCTTGAGTCTAGAGGGAGTGTCTCATGTTAGTGCCCAGACAGTCATGACAACTCTGTGCAGGGAAGTGAATTGTTTCCTAAGTCTGCAGTATGCAGGAAATGAGCCTTCCTACCAAAGGAATTTTAAAATACTCCTCACATCATCTCAAGAGTGAAGGGTCCTCACAGACAGAGTGCACACACCAAAAGTGTTCAGATGCACACATAAGATGTCCAGGTAGGAGATGCAGAGAGGCTGCTCTTCACAGCCTGGTCTGAACACTGAAGGTGGATTTGGACATTGACAAATGTACCCCAGAAATCATTGGTAGAACTTTGTATTTCAGGACTGTTCTCTGGCAAGTCACATAACCCAGGGCTAAGAGTCTCATCTGATAGTGGCAGAGCTTGAATAAGATGAACAGCTGGGCACTCAGAGAAAATCTTTGGGCTAGACTAAAACATGTGACCAGATACTTCAAGAGACTAGCTGATTCTGGGAAGGACTGTGAAGTTTCATTGTTACCTGCTACAAATTCTTAAAGTTTATTTTATATTCACGTGTACATTTAATTATACTTTTTAAGATAAAGTTTCAGTCATTAGTAACACATTTTTCATCATCAGAAAATACTGAGTGGAGGGAGCTCTTAGAATGTTAAGACTAATGTGATGGATCACATGGTACGACCTAATTATACAAGCCAGGATTCTGGTGATCCATATTTAAACTGCTTCCCAAATAGAATGCTGAATAAACCAGGTATATATTTTACCATGGTTATTATTATTAGCAGTAGTAGTGGTAGTAGTAATCATATTAAATTTTTGAAGTGTGGAGGTGTTGTATGAACCATAAAGAAATTACCAAGTATAGATATTTTTGAACTAAAAACTGCATAGGACAAAGTTAAACAGATAAGGAAGACTCTATTCAAGGCTATTGCAATAGGAGAGAGATGAGAGAACAAAGCCCGAGCTCAAACTGAGGAGTTTCAAGAGCTGGAATTACAGGCCATCTTTGTTTGCTAATTGGTATTACTCAAAAAGGAAAAGTAATTTTCTAATATCTTCCAAACAGGAGGTTGTTTTAGAACTTGAAACAAGGTGCCAACTGAAGTTCAGCTCCTAGCTTCTCACAGAAGCTGGGAAATTGGGACACTGTCTTCCTTGATGATTGTATTTCAAGGGCATGGCTCCCAGGCCATGTTTTGCAAACAAAATGTGCAGTTTCCAAGTTTCTAAAGTAAACACTCTAAGGAAAGGGAGGTCAGGGCCTAGAATCTTGTCCAAAGTTTAGTCAAGCTGAGGGGAAGAGTCAGACCATCTTGGTAGATGTGTAAATCTTGGGACATCCTCAATGCACCTGAGCTATTATGATTAATATGATGATCTTTATCTGTGCTCTATGTTTTTCCATTTGGAATTTGTCTTTGTACACTTTCTCAAAGGGAGGTTGTTAACTGTTTAAAAATATTAATTTTTCTTGTGCTTCAAGAAAGAAATGCCTCCCTCTCATGAGACGGATGATTCACTATATTAGTTGTCTCCTTCCTCACTTAAAAAAACTAATTTTTTCCACTGCACTTTACACTTGAAAGGAATTCAACATTAAAGTTTGAAAGTTTCCTTCACATCAGTCTTATCTGCTCTAATTAAAACAAGATTAGCTGACATTCACAAGTCATTTACAAAATGTATAACTGCATTCCAAGAACATATCTAATTATATAGACAACATGGGAAATTGCAAGAAGATATTGAAATTTACTCTAATATTTTCTTTACATTATTGTCTTCAAAGCTTCATTAATGAGCTGGTTAAGGTTATTAGGATCTCGATAACGTTAGTTTTATCTTTTTAACTGAATAACAGAGTTTCCTAAAAAACACCTACACAATTAAAATGGAAGCATCGGGAGAGAGAATCGACACTATGAGAATGTGTTCTGTGCTGACATACATGATTTTATTTAATCTGCGTGGCTATACAGTTGACTGAAAGTATTATTCTCATTTCACAGATGAGAAATTTGAAGCTCAGTGATGTTAAATAACCTAACCAAGCACAATAATCTAGTCAATAAAGAAAAAAGAATCAAATCTCTGACCCTAGTCTGTGATCTATAACTCCCCTATACTTATCATTAGCAATAAGAGCTATGTACAGAAGAAGATTGGTGAGTCATTTTGGAAAATCATATTAAATATTAGAATATACATTTCTATTTGGCATATGGAAACTAAAATATAAGTGGTAGAAAGTAAAGTTCCAAATAAAAAATTCAAAATAAAACTATTTTCATTTGAAGGACAAGTAATGTCATTGAAGAAAATAAAAGAATCTTGTTTTGCTAGGGTTGGGAGATGATTTAAGGAAAATATGTAAAGGAAAATATAGAAAATATAGATACACTGCCCTATAGAAAACATAGAGACCCTTCCCTATACTGTGAAATTGTTTGCCATTCCATTTTGGAAGAAGTGGTACAATTTTTAAAAACAAACATGAAGATCACCATGAAGTGTCCAAGTAAAAGGTACTGCAGTACTGGATTTGATAGTTGGCAACTTGGGACGCAGACACAGAAAGCTCAGATCTTGGAGAAATGGAAAAAAAAAGAAGAGCTTCAACCTGCTGTAAGCCTCAGGCTCCTTTACTGTTGGCGGGAGATAGAGAGAAAGGGAGAAAGTGGGAACCCTGCCTAGAACACACTAGAGCAGAACCCTACCGGGGCCAACAATCTGAATGATCTTGGAAGCAGATTATTCCCCAGAGCCTCTGATAAGAAAGTAGCTCTGCTAACACCTTACTTTTAACCTGGTGAGCCCTATACTCAATTAAACCTACAGAACTGTGAAATAATAAGCTTGTGTTGTTTAAACCACTAAATTTGTGCAGATCTGTCATGGAAGCTATCGAAAACTAATATACCACATTCATCTGAGTTCATCTGTGCACTAATTCTCCAACTAGCTCAAGATACCTTTAAAAAAAACATTTCCTGAATTTGCTTATATTTGCTATGCTAGGTAACGCTTTCTACTTCTCATCTCCTCTTCTCAGTTAAATTGCACCTTCATCGGAGACAGAGACCCAGACTGATTAACTACGGTTGGTATACGATATAAGTGACACAAAATTTTTCTCTAGATCTGGCTCCCTCACTCTTGGGTTTTTTAGGACTATGAAAATCAGTAGATTTAGGTTCCCAGTTTCTGTGCATATAAACATGGGTGTAATTGTGAATATCTGCTCTTCAAAATGAATGTATAATGTATCCCAAGTACCTACATTTCGTGTGATGGGTGTAGTACCTGGTGCACCATGACTACCCTGTGTGACATGCACCTAGAAACCCAGGCTCCTTCAAGCAGGGCAGCCTCACTGTGAAATGTGCGAAGCAAAACATTTTAAATCATCAAACAAAATAATTCCTCATGTCATCTAATTTTTAAAAATGATTGTTTAAAACAGGCTGCATTTCCATTACTTCCACATTCTGACACTAACAAATTGTTTCCTACATAATTGAAAAGTGATTCTTCACTGAATTCCCCATTAACTGTTCTATTTTCTTTAGACTGCCCACAAAATAAATAAAGCTGGAGTTTGAGAAAGAGTGATAATAAATTCTGTCACTCTCTTAGGCTTCAAGTGATGGATTCTTGTTAGATGTGACTCTGGATTCAAGGCACTAAATGCTGTCTTGTGCATTTTATCCCACCTTGTGTTAATACAAATTGAAAGTAAGCAACATCAAGGTGTCTATTCTCCAAAATAAAAGGAGTTATATAAAAGAGAAGATAACTGGGTTAAAGAGCAAAACTGAACAACCCTGTGAAATACATGGATATTTCAGTCAAGATTTTATGGAAAAGGAAATCTGAGAGAATATCTCCTTTCTGCTATGTAATAAATGCTTAGAATATACAAAGAGACAGATTGCCCTGAGCAGACTTGGAGCAGTAATTGTGTGCATGCATAATTACCAAGCTAAAGAGAAAATTTTAACTAAAGCATGAAATTTCAAAGACAAATGACTTTCTGTACTACTAGGACTATCTTCAATAATTTCCAAAACTCGATAAACTCTGCAAATGGATTTAATGAAGTCACTATTACTACCCTTCTCCCAAAACAGGCATGTTAAACTAAAGAATAACTTGATGATTTCTTTAATTTTTGGTTATCTTGGCTTTCTACCTTTTACATCCTTTTACATTCAACCTTTTAGGGTTTTATCATATTTTTTTTTTCTCTTTACCAGTTAGAAAAGTATAAATTGATATCTAATATTTTAGTGGTTACTCCAGAAATTCTGAAATACGTTCATATTTATACAATACCTAAATTTGAAAATAAAATGTAAATAATAATTCCTAAGTTAATATTATAAATCTCCTGCTTTGCAATTCAAGAAACTTAATCATCCTTAATTTAAATTACCCATTTCTTAAGTGGGATGTGGGCTCTGACTTCCTTTATTTCTTACAAATTAAATATTATGAAACATTTAGTGAAACACATTAACATTAATGAAAGACCAACAAGAATTAAAAACTGTGCAGGCCAACCATATTTATTGGCCAGATTCTGCCCTCAGCCTATGAGTTTGCAATCTCTGATTTATGAGTTTCTTTAACAAGGCTTTTAAGGTAATAAAATATCAGTTGGAGAGAATTGTAACTAAATACAAATTAACTGCATACTTTTCACTAAATGGTTAATTGACACAAATTTTATAGTGATGGCATCTACTAGTACAGCAATAATTAAAGTATAATTCTAGTGGAATTAGCTATTATTCAAAATGAAGCACTTTGTAAATTCACATATGGTTAAGGAAAATATTTCTTTTATGGTTAGTGCAGTTTCCTTGCTCTAATCTTTAATGATGCATTGGAACCTGGGTTTCAACGAAAGCTTTATTTGCAAAGTCCTTCATTTGCAAATTTTACTGCCATTTTGGTAGCAAAAATTAATATAGTCATTTTTGTATGTCATAAATATTTTAGTCCTCAAGCACAAAAATTACACCAAAGTACAATTAAAATTAGACTAAGATTTTTTATTTAAGTTAGAAATTGTAGCTTTCTCACTTCTTTCACGGGATCAGCAAGGGTTTGCCTACTGGAGTAATATTTCATTCACTGCCATGGCCATGGAAGCGGGTAAGTTGCTTTGCTCAGACAACTCATGTGATGTGCAAGAAACTACCTAAATTTACTAACCCTCACTCTTGTCATCTAAGATGGAGATAATGACACGTTTCTGTCACTGGCAAAGCCTGTTAACAATTCCCGGGAAATGATCATAGAATCTGGGTAATAAAGTCTAACCTTTTTTTCCTTTGTGCCTAGTCTTTTTTCCTTTGCTCATAGTGGGGGTCGTGGGCTGAGGCCTCACATCCCGCCCTTAGGACCCGCATTCCTCCTGTGAAGTGGCCGCGCTCCACACTTCGGCTTTGTGCACCCTGCACAGAAGCGCTGATGAGAGGCCGCAATTCAAGATGGCATCAGCAGGCTGTGTGCAGAGAGGCTGCACCCAGCACTTCGAACCGGGGTGTCCAGACCCGCGAGAACTCCTCCTCCCCACGAGAACTCCTCCTCCCCGCCCCGCTCCCTTGTGGCAGACAATCCTATAAAGCAGTCTCACCCACCTCCTGTCCTGAGCCCATGTGCTCTGGAGCTCAAGCTCCTCCTTTCCATTCTGTGATCAAAGGATGCAGCTTTTCTTTGCTTCTGAACTGAAGTAGGTCTCCTATTGGCTCCAAAGACATGAAACAGAGGGATTCCTGTTGGGGATGACTTGGGAATGTCGGTAATGTTTTCTCAAGCCTCGCTCTAAATATTAAACGTTTTGGTACCTGTAGTGTACCGAAGAGAAGTGCTTGTCACAGAAAAACCACAAATAAAGGTTAGGTCATATGACTGTCATATTCCATATAAGTAGTAAAATATTCTTGGATAAATTGCCTTCTCATTTCTGATAAGAGAAACTGAATAATGAGAAAATATTTGCAATAGTAAATAAATAAGAAAATACTCAAAGAAAAAATATGGATTTTTAAAATCTGAATAAAATTTTTAGTTTATAAGGTCTTCATTTTCAAAATCTCAAGAGAAATAATAATAGCTTTCTATATCACTTGAAGAATCTGTTACCTGAATTATTTTCAACTTTTTTTTTAAACTAATGTGAAATTGTATGAAAGCCTCTGTGATAATTATGGTAGATGTGTTTAAAAACACAACTTGTTAAATCTTTTGTCTTTTTACTTAATGTTAATAAAAAATTTAACATACAGAAAAAAGCAGACTAGTATTACAAACACCCAAGTGCTTGTTACTGTACAGTTTTCCATCAGTATCGGTGGGGGTTGGTCCCAAGACCCTCAGATACCAAAGTGCCCAGATGCTCAAACCCCTTATAATGTAAAATAGCACAGTAGCTGTATATAACCTACATACATCCTCCCATATGCTTTAAATCATCTCTAGGTGACTTATAATACCTAATACAATGTAAATGCTATGTAAGTAGTTGTAAATACAGTGCAAGTGCTGTATAAATAATACAGTTGTCTTCTGGAGTGCGGAAAATTCAAGTTTTGCTTTTTGGAACTTTCTAGAATTTTTTTTCTGAATGGTTTTGATTGGCGGTTGGTTGAAACTGTGGATATAGAGCCCTCACATAGGGAGGCCAACTGTATTTACTAAGTGTTAACAGTGTTAATATTTGCTTTATCTACTTTCAGTTTGCTGAAATGTTTAAAAATAGAGGCATCTTACAATTCTATCCCTTGTAATATATTAAATAATTTGAAAAGCAAATATTGAGTTTTGATTTTACACTAATATATATGCTTAGGCCAGTCACAAAGTAAATAGCTAGTTTGTGAACAATCACATGAAAACTGCACAGTACCAGCTGACAGTGTAATAGTCAACTACAAATTTATCAAGATCTTTACACTTACACAATGTCAGTAGTCTGTGTAATTATTATACACAGTGTCCTTAAACATAAATATTTATATCAATATTCTATCAATTCTTCCATCTTTCTTTATTCATTAAAAGCAAATTTAGCCATTTTAGTAGAAATTATGATAAAACGTAGTCATAATTCACATTATGAGAAAGCTTTCTTACCTCTTTTTTTTTTTTCACTTTAACAAGGTTATTTTGTTAAGTGTATCTGTGGTAATTTATGTTTACTGTATTCAAAATTTTAATTTCCTTATATTTAAGAAAACAATATACTTAATGTTATAAAAGGAGCATGCAGCATGAAGCTTTCTCTGCCCTGACCACATCATTCAGTTTACCTCTGATTCTGAATACAGACAGAAATGTTCCTCTGTTATTAGTTTATCATCATATATGCCAGGGGCTAAACTGAAAACTGAAATAATGCTAGGTATTTTAAAAAAAGAGTTTGAAGCAAGATCCTACTGTATAGCACAGGGAACTATATTAAATATCCTGTGATAAACATAATGGAAAAGAATAGAAAAAAGAATGTATACATTGTATGACTGAATCACTTTGCTGTACAGCAGAAATTAGCACAACTCTGTAAATCAACTATACTTAATTTAAAAAAAACGAGTTTGAATATAGGTCATTAGTTAACAAGTTTCTTCCAAGGCAACGAGAACAAATGAAAGATGGTGTGTAAAAGAACTTCTGGACTTATTAATTTTTTTAAGTATAGAATATCCAGGCAATAAAAAAATTGACACATTTATCCTAACTGGCACATATTAAACATTGTACCCAACAGATGTGGAATGCACATTATTTTAAGGAGTTCATGGAGCATTTATCAAAAATTGGCCATATGCCAGGCTATTAAAAAAAAGTGTTAATTTATCTTAAGGGATGGAAATTGTTATACAATATATATTTTCTGACTTCAGTGAAAATAAGCTAGAAGTCAATAATAAAAAGATAACTACAAAATATCCAACTGATTATAAACAAAGCAATAAAGTTCTGAAGAATCCATTGGTCAAAGAAGAAATAAAAATGTAAGTTATGAATTATTTTTAACTGAATGGTAATGAAAATATGATATGAAAACTAGTGGAGAATACATTTCATCTTACTCCTATTTTGAGAAATGACTCAAAAAACCTATCTCATTAATAAGAAAAAAAATCTTTGGTAATGTCCCTTAACAAAATAGAAATTTTTACATGAGATGCAATGACTGAAGAAAGAAATATAAAATTAAGACTATTGTTAAAATATATAGCTATGTATAGATAAACACTTCATTTTGGAGGGTTAACCAATTTTATTCTTCCTTTCTTAACCGTATGTTAGATATAAAATCATCTGATGCTACCTACTAGATTGCCTAAGTTATAGAAGAAATTCAATGAGTGTTTGTTGGATTAATATAGTGCTATAAAACTAACATTTTCCCAAGATGACACTAGTTTTCACAGTTTTATGTCTATCTTTGCTTATTGTGTTTCCTGACCTTTGACAGCTCTTCTCTTTTCTAATTGAAAAATCACTCTTCCTTCAAAAACCTCACCTCAAATGTCATCTGTTGATCTTTCTACAGCATAGTGCATGTAGTTCTTGAGATAGAGGAAGTTATAAAAACGTAAAGCCTTATTGTCATTACTTGCCAATGACTCAACCCATATTTTAACTTAGGAAAACTAGCACTGAAAATATCAGCATTCATTAGGACTAAATTTATTATCCTTAAATTCTTATGTTGTCAACATCATTATTATATTATTGTAGTTATTCTTATATTCTTTATTTTAGCAGTCACACGTGTGAAGTTTTCAGCGTACCTAGAGTGATGTGGTGTATACTATATGTGACATGCATGGCTTCCCTCAAATTCTCATTGTTCTTTCCTGTTGTCACCATAGACCAGAATACCCCAGAAATCCCAATACTTTGTCATCACAACATAACAATGTTAGTTTGTAAAGATCAATTTGTAAAAGTAAATTTTTGTACTTAATCATACCTGGGTTTCCAACTGAACCTGATGTGGCTAGTATACTTTAAAATGTAAGACAGACACAGTGCTAAGCAATTGTTTTACTACTGTCTGATTTACTCCACAAAATAGCTATGGATAAGGATTACGATTTTCACTGGTAGGCTAATAGTTTTATGAAATGGGATGAAAGGCTTTCCAAAGCATGTGAAGCTGAGCCCTGTAAGTGCACTTTCATTTCTCCTAAAAGGGATCCAATAAGTAGAGGAAAAAGTAAAAGTAATTAAATTAAATTTTTAAATTATTCAATAATTAAAATAATTAATAATTAAAATCTTTTAATTATTTAAATTAATTAAACTGAATTATAATTAAATTGATTAAATTATAATTAATCTTTAGATTAATTATAAACAATATAAATCTGAAATTCATATTTTGGTCTAATTTTTCCAATTCCTTCCTTCACTCTGGGAACAGCTATCACATTATTCCATAGGCATGGAGCAGTCTTCCAAGGTACAATCCTGCACGATGAAATAAATACTAAATACTCCTCAAACATAAAGGCACAATAAACACATCTAAGTACCAAGTAAGCACCAAGTAGACTTAACATTCAGTTACAGTTCATCAGCTGAGAGTAAAGCCAAGTGATTTGTGGTGTGTCCAACAGCTTATATAAGGAGGAATTGTTTCTTAAATATGTCTTATGTCTAGTAATTATATTTTGAATTGAATTAGCCCAATATTTATCATGCATTTCTCAGTACTTATTTCCAAATAATAACCTACCTACTCAGTTTTTGACAGTGAAATTAGAAAAACACTTTGAATTCTCAAAAATGTGCTGTTATTGTTTATGCTTCACTTATACTTTCTGCCACTTGAAACTTTGCCACAGTGTATCAGTACATTTGAGAACCTTGCAAATCAAATATTTTACTACAGCTCTGAACTGGGAAATGTTCAGGGCCCCAAAGAGAAAATTCTCTTGGAACATGTAGCCTACACCATTTGTGGCATTTCTAAAAATACGTATCTTTAACATGAAAAAAATTGCTAAGCCCATTAGCAGAAGTATTTATCAAATAGCTGTCTTTTCAAGTTTTGCTTTGCTCAGACTTATGGTCAAGTTATCCCTTTCTCAGAAGAGAAGTCACTTTAAGATGTCTAGTTTGTTCTTGGAAAAATGATAAACAAAGAGATTGTTGACACATTTATCTTTGAAAACACAAATCAGATGCTCCAGTTCCTCTCTTCAGATGGTATCAGTGAGTCCTTAATACCTAAGTGATAAAACAAAACTTTTTCTTAAGTCTTTAAAGTCACTGAAGATCTTGCTGTTTTCTACCTCTTCGGTCTTATCTCAAAACTATCTGTCACAACAGCTACTCTTCTGATATCAACATAGCACTGTCCAAACTAATCTTGACCAATAAAAAACACAGGAAGAAAAGCAGAGGGTCCCCACCACCCCTTTCCTTGATTTCTAAAATAGGACAAGAATGTCTGACTCATACCAAGCAAGAAACTTCTGAAAATATATGATTCTGAGCTTCACAAGTCCCAAGGCTCAGCTGAGGTTGGATACAGAACTCTCTTTTTCTTTTTCTTTTTCTTTCTCTTTTTCTTCTTTTTCTTTTTCTTTTTCTTTTTCTTTTTCTTTTTTAAGCTCTTTATTGGAATATAATTGCTTTACACTGTTGTGCCAGTTTCCACTGTACAACACAGTGAATCAGCTATATTTATGCATTTATCCCCATATCCCCTCCCTCCCACGACTCCTTCCCACTCTCCCTATCCCACCCCTCTAGGTCATCACCCATCATCGAGTTGATCTCCCTGTGTTATGCACAGGGGTGGGGGGTGTGAAGGGGAAGCTGGGATGAAGTGAGAGAGTAGCACTGACATATATACATTACCAAATGTAAAATAGACAGCTAGTGGGAAGCTGCTGAACTCACTTTTCCAATTCCCTAGTAGGGAATGAGGGGCCATCTTAAGGTGGATTCTAGAAACTTCAGGGCAAATTTATCAGTAGATATGCCTAGCATCAGCTTAAAGTACAGTTAGTTGAAGCTTACTTGAAAAAAGTTTCACTAACTAAACCTCGTAACTGATGTGTTACTCTGGATCATCACTCAGTTGAGTTAGGTCAGTTGAGTTAGGTTACCGTGTTCCATTCCTGTGCGAGGGTGCCTTAAGCTAAAGCTCTTGGGTTTCTCTCAAATAAAAAATATTTAAAATTACAGCCCTAGTTCAGTTCCCCTAATAATATGATAATAGTAAAACATCTTGAGTAGCTTCCAAATAAGGTCGAAGAACAGGGACCAGATTTACTTTCTCATCTGATACAAGGAAAAAGGACTGAACTTCTGAAACAATGGTTTTCAAGACATTGGGCAACAAAGGACGGTAATCTCTATGAAATGGAAGATACACAATGTAAAAAGAGTCATAGTCTCAAAAACAAGAAGAGGGAACATGATTGTGGAAATAATAAGTCAGAACAGTTTCCCCAAATAAACAACAGAACTTTGCAAAATCTCAAACAATAGGAAATCACCTATCATTAATCCTGGGCGAAGATCAATGCAGCTGTCCTTGTTAAGAAATGCAAGCTCAATTATGTGTTAAGAGAATTACTGTAGCTTCTATGTAGCAAGTAATTCAAAGGAAACATTAAATTTCCTTGATAGGTATGACCTGTTTTTGTTATAGCGTTCTCATCCTGAAACCTTGCTATTAGGGTGATGTTCCCACACTGCAGTGTTGTAATTAGCCATCACTCTGAAAATGATTCAAGTCCTAACCCTTCCGCTTTGAAAATTTCAGTCCCTTTTCAGGCCCTGTGATCCTGGGCTACTCTAAAAAGGCCATAAATTCTAATAATGGGGAGAATTAGTCTTCATTTTCTGCCCCAAAGCATTGCTAACAACTGTAGATTTTAAAAGCCTTTATTCCCCGATATATCCAGGCAGGCCATTTTATTATTTCAGACTTTGACTAAAATTTTATTACCGTGGCACTTCTGGAATGAAACAAGATAAGAAAAAAATGTATAATTCTTCAGCTTTTATTTTCTTCTGTCGCATTTAATATCATGGGATAAGAAAAAAGTTCTATATTTTCACAAATAGCTTTTATCTAATAGATTTCAATTGCCTAATTCTGTGAGAAAGGTATTGATAAAATTTTCATACCAACATATATATCAATATAATATATATGTACATATATTAATATATTAACATACATGTATCTGTCACCTCTTATGTGCCAGAAAATGTTCTAAATGTTAATTAAATAATAAATATATTGTACATATCAGTCAGGGTACAAACAGGAAACAGAATCAGCCCAGAAATTTGAATGGGGAAGATTTCACATAAAAAATTATTAACTATCACAGGAAATTGGAGTAACAAGGTATAGGCTCATAGTAAAGACAACTCTAAACAATATAGCAATAGCAGATAAGAAGCAACCACTATGTCTTGGGCTGAGATAGTGTATCCCCAACACCCAAGTCTAACACCCAAATCTTGCTGGAGGTCACAGCTGTGGTCTCCTGGATGGCAGAGAAGTCATTCAACTGCTACGTAAACTTGAGCATGCCTTCTAGTATTCCAGAGAAAGTTTTATGGGGAGGTGACTTCTCAGAGGCTGCTAAACTGCCCAGGGCAGAGGAGGTGCCCATAGGTGACAGATCTTGTTAAGGCTTTTCCGAGAATGCCCCAAATGTAAAACAGAAAGTCTCATACTCCATGAACCCCCTAACTCCTCAGTAAATCAGTATGATTGGTCACAGTCTTCTGACCACAAGGTGCTGTTGGTCACTATGCATTGCAGGGGCTGAGCACTAGAGAAACAGCACGCATTCCCAGAGCCTGGCACGGGATGAGCTGTCCACACAGGCGCTGGGCACTGTGGAAGCCCTGTGCTGCAGGGGCTGAATGCGGGAGAAGCTGCTCACGTTGCAGGAACCAGGCACCAGAGCATGGGCACTTCAGGAGCCCATGTAACATCCACACCAGAACAGTAAGTTAAATCCTTCCCTCCTGCCATGTGTAGCCAGTGCTGTCTATTGGTAGGGCTCAAGATCCAGCCAACTTGCAAAGAAAAAATATTTAAAGGACCTAGAGCAATTGTTACATCACAAGTAGAAGGGGTGTAATTGAAACTGAGAAATATTATACCCATAACCAGCACATCATAAATGTTCTTTTCTAGTCTAGAACACTTAGTCTAATTTTTATGTCTCTAATAAATAACATGTTCTGATATAGCATCCTGGAATATGAGTTTACTCAAGAATTTTTTTCTTTCCTGCCTTTATTTATTGCATTTTAATTTTTTTAATTTTTAAAAATTTTGAGATATAATTGACAAACATCATTATATTAGTTTCTGGTGTACAACAAAATTATTTGTCATTTGTATATATTGCAAAATGATCACCACAATGTCTGGTTAATATCCCTCATCATTCATGGTTACAGAAATTATTTTTCTTCTTGTGATATGGGACTTTTAAGATCTATTCTCTTGGCAACTTTCAAATACAGTACCATTAATTATAATTGTCATGCTGTGCATTATATCTCATGACTTATTTATTTTAAAACTAGAAGTTTGTATCTTTTGACCCCCTTCACCCATTTGGTCCACCAGTCACCCTACTTCTGTCGACCACCAATCGATTCTCTATATCTATGAGCTTTTTTTTTTTTTTTGGATTCTATATGTAACCAAGGTCATATGGCATTTACCTTTCTTCCTTCTGTCTGACTTATTTCACTTAGCATAATGCCCTCAATGTCCATCTATGTTGTAACAAATGGCAGGATCTCATTCTTTCTTTGTGAATTTATTCATCCATTCATCCATTGATGGACACAGATTGTTTCCATATCTTGGCTATTGTAAATATTGCTGCAGTGGCCATGAGGGTGCATGTATGTTTTTGAGTTAGTGTTTTCATTTTCTTCAGATAAATTCCCATAAGTGGAATTGCTGGGTTATATATATGGTAGTTTTTGTCTTAATTTTTTTTGAGGAACTTCCATACTGTTTTCCATAGTGACTGCACCAATTTACATTCCCACCAACAGTGCACAAGGTTTTCCTTTTCTCCATATCCTCACTAACACTTGTCATTTCTTATATTTTTGAAAATAGCCATTCTAACAGGTATAAAGTAGAGCTCGTTTTTAAAGTTTAGAATGCTAAAACTAAATATGGTTCTGCCAAGGTTCTAAGTGGACTAAAATTATGGCTGATAGCTGCCGTAATTTCAGGGAGTGATGCCTTAACCCCAGAGAGAAACACCTGAGCAGAAACACTTATTAACATTTCTCAATATGATAGAATTATATTTTAGTTGCTATGGAATAAAAATAATTTTATTTTGTCTCTAACCAAGAACCCAGTACAATCAATAATTTCTTTAACAGCCTTTTTTTGCCTATCTTAATATTTCAGTTAATTATTTCAGACAAGTCTGAGTTAATCACTCACTCTTTAAATTAGTTTTATCTTCACTGTTATTGCTGGTTCTGACCACAACCATAAATAAATGTTCATACCATGACACAGAATGTAGGTCTCAAAATTATATTTCATATATTATATTCTAGTTTTCTGTTTCTAAGTAAGAAAAAGTATCTTGTAAGGGAACAATGATCCCATCAAGAACAATGGTTATAAAAAGGTAGATAAAACAGAACTCATCACCTGTTGATGGCATCAGAGACTTGCTGAAGAAACAGCTAGAAAAGAGGGGGAATGATGCATGGAGGGAAAAAGGGTGAGGAGGTCACCAGCTTTCTGCAGTGGCATTCCACAGAAGGCATCTGCTGATTCTGGGTGCATTCTGCTCCAGAGTCTGTTCATATCCTGTGTCCATACCGCCTCTCAAATTTAAGCCAATTTGCTCTCAAATAACAATGAAGGCTAAATTAACTTAGATGCAGCAGACTTCACACTATACTATTCTTCATATTTTGACCCAGAATAATTTCAAATGATTTCAGGGCTTCAGTTCCAATCTTCATTTGGGTGAGTATTTCTCAGAATTCAAAAGAGGGTATATTTGGAATTTTTTTTTTCCTTCGCCTAAATTCTATCCCTAATACTGCAGGACTTTACAATGCCATTCATCCACAGTATTCTCCTGACTTTAAAACAATACAGACAGAAATATTAATTGAAGCTTTGCTAGAGAACAAGAACAGTGAATATATAAAGCTATTGTACAGTTTAAAAAAAAAGGAAAAAAAAGAGAGTCCTGGAAAAGAAAGTTGCAACTCCACCTAATGATCTTTTCCCCCAGATCATCAGAAACTATAACCAATTCAGCAGCGTGATTGAAGCACAATTATTATATGCACTGTATAGAGCACAGTTTCAAATAAAAAATGAATTTTGACTTCAAATTTGCCAATGGAGCATGAGAATTTTGGTTGAGTCTTCTTAGATCAGAATGGTAAGTATTGTGAGTCTCTGGAATAAGGTAGGGATGGAAGTTGGTGTTCCAAAGGATAGAGGAAGGTGAGTCGTTCTTGCAAAATTGGAGGTGGGAGAAACTATATCGCAGGAATATATTAAAGAAGGTGGCAGGTTTTGGAAATGCAGCAACTAAAAATGGACCAAACAATTTAATTTCTTGAGCCAATTTTATTGGCTCTACCAACGAGCAAGTGATCCCAGTGCCTTTCAATAAAGCTCTGCTCAAAGGAAAACCATGTGCATGTTTCTTTGAGATGGAGGTAGAAAGCTGAAGGACAATACCTTGCCTAGAAGTGGACTAATAGCATTGGTTGTGGACTCTCAGATTCCTTGGGAAGAGATACATGGTGCCTAGGATCCCAGGAAACATTGGCTACCTAAAGGTTTTAGCAGAAGATGTAGACTTGTAAGATAAGAGGGAAACATGCTTTTGGGAATAGTTCGGAGGGTCTGCAAGGACCCCTGAAGCTTGCGACTGTTCTCACAGTTGTGGGAGCTGGAGAAATGTCTGTCATATATTACCAACTGCACACAGGTGAGCATAAGCATGTTTAAAACTCTCCTAGATGTGTATATATTCCCTGACTCCACAATCTCAGGTTACCAAGTAAAAAACAGGCAAACTCACCACCTGGAATCAGACCATGAAAGCACTAAATTGAACCACTAGTATCAAGGCCTGTTTGCCTCAGACCTGTGGCGATTGACTAAACCTAGGGGAATGGAATCCATTATTGACCTTAGGAAACAGACTTCCCACCAAGAATGAGTAAGCAGGCTTCTTGTAGAGAAAGCAACTAAGCCTGGCAGGCACTTAACTTATCTCCTCCCTAAGCAGCTGAAATAATAAAGCAACAATGTCCAGCTCCCTGCCCTGCAGAGAGAAAGAAGGCCTAAAATCATTTTGAACAAAGTCAAAGGAAATTAGAAAACTGAAGAAGCAGATTAATATCCGAGTGACCACTATTCTTGGGCTAAGAACTTTTAAAACTTTATATCTCATATTTCCTCTTAACAATTTTGTGAGTTAGATATTACTACCCACATTTTTTAAGTGAGAAAGGTGAGATGCCAAGAGTTGAAGGAAATTGACCAATTCTTCAGGAGACTGGATTCATACCATATTCCCTTCTCCGATGGGCTATGGGTGAAAACTGGTCTTTATTTGAACTCAAAACCATAATCACTAGGAAAGAATAAAATACATATTATACTTTCTTCTGCTGATGAATAAGATAATGTTTCAAAAGAAGAAAACAATTGTAGAAGGTGGGGAATCCTCTCAATAAGTTTCCTGTCTAGGTGTTCTCAGGGAGATGAAATGACTTCCTGAATTCTGTGGCAGCCTTGATTCCTCTTCAATGTGTTCAATCAGACTTTTTCAATTGTATCTCATTTCCTAGTTCTTCCTGGTAGGAAGTTTATGCTGCTGTAAGCTAGTTTGTCATAGCCAGAACTGAAAGAGAACAAAGTTTTAATAAGCTTTTTTGAGAGGAAATTGTTATGATATAGTTGACTTTTAATTAGGCACCTATATTGAGCTGGGAATTATGCTTCTACAAATCTATCCTAAGTACAGCTCATGTACATGTATTAAGATATATGTGAAATGATTTTTATTGATTTATTCCAAAACAGAACAAGACATTTGAAAATAATCTAAATGTTTATTCAATAGAGGAGTTGTAGTATATACCTTATAGAATATGTATGTGATGCAACATATACCCTCTAGAATGGCTAAAAGTTTTTAAAGGTTTTAAAAAAGAATTGGAAAGCTTTTGGAAATTTCTTTTAAGGTTGAACATATACCTATTCCTACTTTATGGCTCAGTCATTTCACTCCGAAATTTACCTAGGCCAAATAAAAAAAAAAGTCCCAATAAAAGTTTTTACACAAATGTTAGTAGGAGTTTTATTCAATGTAGTGGAAAGCTAAAAGCAATTTAAATGCCCCTGTGAAAGGATAAACAAAATACAGCACATTTCTTTCAGGGGTTACTATGCAACAATGCAAAAAATGAACTAATGATACTTCTTGGGTGTATGTCAAAATTAATATATTGAGTAAAAGAAGCCAGCCACGGGACTTCCCTGGAGGTCCAGAGGTTAAGACTTCGAGCTTCCAATGCAGGGGGGCTCGAGTTCAATCCCTGGTCGGGGAACTATGATCCCACATGTTGCTCGGACAAAAAATGTAAAACTCAATCAATCAATCAATAAAAAGAAGCCAGTCACAAAAGTGCATATTATGTATGATTTTATTTGTATGAAATCCTGGAAAATGCAAATGTAAAGAGGCAAAAAGCCTATCATCTGAGAGGGAGGTAGAAGTGTGCAGTCTTGGCTCAAACACCACAGACTCCTGCTTTCTTACAGTATTGTTCAGGTGTCTTTGAATAAATGTTGCTTAATTTGCTGTATTACCTTAGGACTAGTTCCAGAGACTTTCAACTATTTTTTCCTCTCTAAATCATTTTCACCAGTTTCACTGGGAAGTAGTTGAGCAGAGCTCCTCATGCTCTCAGCCCAGAAGACGATCCTTAGAGGGTGGTTTAAATATTGTTTTAACAGAATTAGTTGACTTTCTTTAAAACAATAAAAGCTCTTAATGGATTGTTGGGGTGTTTTCAAATAATTTTCAGTTATTTCACTGAGAAAGCTATATTGATTTCTTTTCCAGTGCCAGTATATCCACATTGAAGGAACAATTTAATTCATTTACTAGCATTTTAGCTGTAATTTTATTTTCTATTTTCACTGTCCGTTATGGAGTTTACTAATCAGAGATTTAAACTTAATTTAAAGATTTAAACTTTAATTAAAAAATTAAAAGCAAATGTACTGTATTCACGTACCTCCCCTGTATCACCCCTGCTATACCCCACACGACTGCTATCATCTGGGTTACAATGTCATTTTTTAAGATGACATTTGACTGATCTTGACTCTGGAAGATCATCTTCAGAAGTATACTGTCCACCACTAATTTGTTATGCTTTCCAATTCAATTTGAGCACGTTGTAGTCGATGATAGAATGTTCATTATTTGTTTTGCACTGAACCCATCATTGTATTTATATACACAATAGTTTAATTCCAGAGACTTGTACACATGAAAAATTTTATGTATGCCTACTGCCTATGCTGCTTACATTGACAGAAACTAAATTGACTGTCATTTATTCCTTGATTCTGTTTTGAACATCAGAGATTAAAGAGGGAGTTTGAGTGTGTGCATGTGGAAAATACATTAGTTGGAAAAATTATAAATATGGAAAATCTACAACAGTTCTTATTTTTAAATTTATGGTTCATACAATCCAAAAATGTGATAACCACTGAGTGGATACAGTGGCAGGAGATTATTTTTATATCCACGTGGATAATACAATTAAGAACTCAAAATAGATTAAACACTTAAAAGTAAGACCTGACACCATAGACTCCTAGAAGAAAATATGGGCAGTACACCCTTTCTTAAAAAATTAATCAATTAATTATTGGCTGCATTGGGTCTTCATTGCTCTGCATGGGCTTCCTCTAGTTGTGGTGAGTGGGGGTTACTCTTCATTGCGGTGCACTGGGCTTCTCATTGCAGTGGCTTCTCTTGTTGTGGAGCACGGGCTCTAGGAGTGTCGGCTTCAGTAGTTGTGGCACATGGGCTCAGCAGTTGTGGCTCACATGTTCTAGAGCACAGGCTCAGTAGTTGTGGTGCATGGGCTTTTTTGCTCTTTGGCATATGGAATCTTCCTCGACCCGGGATCCAACCCATGTCCCCTGCATTGGCAGATGGATTCTTAACCACTGCGCCACCAGGGAAGTCCCGGCAGTACACTCTTTGACATCCATCTTAGCAACGTTTTTTGGATCTGTCTCCTCAAGCAAAGAAAAAAAAAAAAGGAAAAATAAACAAATGGGACCAAATCAAGCTAAAAACTTTTTGCACAGTGAAGGAAAGCATCAACAGAATGAAAAGACAACCTAGTGAATGGGAGAACATATTTACAAATGATATGTCCTGTAAGGGGTTAATAGCTAAAATATACAAAGACTAATACAACTCAATATCAAAAAAAAAAAAATACACACACACACACAAACCAAACAATTTGATTTAAAAAAAATGGACAGAGGACATGAATAATCATTTTTCCAGCGAAGACATACAGATGGCCAACAAGCACATGAAAAGATTCTCAACATCACTAATCATCGGGGAAATGCAAATCCAAACAACAATGAGCTAACACCTCACAACTGTCAGAATAGTTATCATCCAAGAGACAAGAAATTACAATTGTTGGCCAAGATGGGGAGAAAAGGGGATCCTAGTACACTGTTGGTGGGAATGTAAATTGGTGCAGCAATATGGGAAACAGTGTGGAGTTTCCTCAAAAAATTAAAAATAGAACTGCCATACAATCCAGCAATTCCACTTCTGGGTATTTATCCAAAGAAAACAAAAACACTAAATTGAAAAAGATATAGGCATCCCAGTGTCATAGAATTATTTACAATAGTCAAGATATGGAAGCAACCTAAGTAACCATCGAAAGATGAATGGATAAGAAGACTGCATGTATATATAGTAATAAAATGTAATATTACTCAGCCATAAAGAATGAATGAAATCTTATCTTGCCATTTGTGACAACATGGATTGACCTGGAGGATATTATGTTGACTGAAGTAAGTCAGACATAAAAAGACAAATACTGCATGTTTTCACTTACATGTGAAATCTAAAACATGAAACAGAAACAAAAACTAGTAGTTGCCAGAGAAGAGGGATTTGGGGAGGGGCAAAATAGGCCAAGGGGATTAAGAGGCACAAACTACTAGTTATAAAGTAAATAAGTCACAGTGATGTAATGTACAGGACAGGGACTATAGGCAGTATTTTATGATAACTGCATGGTGTGTGACCTATAAAAATATCAATCACTGTTGTATATCTGAAACTAATATAATATTATAGGTCAACTATACTTCAATAAAGAAAAACAAAATTGGTGCAGAGATCAGAGAGTGAATATAAGATCTGTTATCTCTGTATCCAATTCATAATATTTTAGAATTTAGAAATGACCAATACTTTTTATTGAGCACAACTTTTTTTTTTTTTTTCCAAGCAAGGGGCTAGAGAGGGACTTAATGGTTCATGTAGGATAATTACCTTAATTTGCACAAGCTGGGAGGCAGAAATCTTGCTTCATTTTTTGCAGATGATCAAACTAAGTCCATGAGAGGCTAAGAAACTTGTCTAAATAATACAGTGCTGAAGTGTGTTGTATGCAGCACACAGAGACTAAAAATAGCAGACAATATTTTCAAGAGAATGTGTTTCATTTACGGTATAAGAGCAACCTGCAAGCCCCATTTGATGAAGATGTGTATCTGTGTGTGTTTGTATCCCTTTATATACAAAGTTTGTAAGTACCTAAGTTTGGTTAAGTTTAGGTATATACATATAAAAGGCATATCTGCACAGATACAGTTACAGATACATTTGTATTGTACATAGGTAGAGAAGAGGGACAAGAAACAAATGTGGAAAGTGCCAATGAAGACCCTGAGACCAATGAAGCAAAGCAAATTTTTGGATCTAATTGTTAGTGAATTGAGTGATAGTATTCATTCCCTACTGAAAAAGAATTGGCTATGTCAGAGCAACAGCTACTTCGAAATCACAAAGTTTATGGAGTGTTTGAAGACGCTGTCACAATTTGTTTTTGCCAGCCCAAAGCAAAATATTCTGAATCTAATCCAATATAAAATGGCATATTTTTTATGTTTTAAATTACTAAACACTTAATTAAAACAAATAAAATGCATGTTTTATCAATACATCTTCAGAGTACATAGTTTTGTAAATGCAGTAATGACAATGATCTATGTAGACTAATGTCAGTGAGGTAACTGATACTGCATGTCCTCCCCCTAAAATGTTCATATCCAACATTTTTGAGAAGTAGCAATGCAGACTGGTTTCTTGGCTTTTACATGAAAGTTAGATGGCAGTCCCTATTGAGAAAGTCTTAGCAGCTACAGGCTGAGTGTCGTTCATCACAGTTTTATAGTTTAGCTATGATAAATGTACACATCAGATCCAGTTCTTTAAAACAGTGACAATTTAAGAAACTATCTCTTGTTAATAAAATGCATTTCACACATATCAAATATTGGATGACAAATTTTAATAATTTCTAATAATTTGCATATTAATATAAAATTAGAAAATAAATCATCAATTAAACCCAAACCCATTTGGGATTTAGAAAATGTACCTCTACACTCACAGTGTGACAATAACGTTTTCATAATTCCTTTTCTATCTAATTCTTTTAGAAATCAGTCAGTTAATATGTTGTCTAAAGTATACAGCAAACCATTCCAAAGATAGGGAAGTCGGTTTTACTCTCAGTTCAAACACTGCTACTTGTACTTTGGTTAAGTGACAAAATTATTTTTAGCTTTAAGGCATTTTCCACCCTCCTTGGGCAGATTAGTCCTTTTGTTTCATTTGAATATGATTATTGTGGAGGTTAATTAGTTTAAGGAGAAACTTCCTCAAATGATTCATATAACTTTCAGCACCTTGGCCATCAGGAATTCTGTTACTTTTATTACAATCACCATATCACCCCCCACCCAAATCTTAAGCAATTATCACTAATATTTATTGTCTATCTACTGTATGTCACATACTGTGTTATGTTCTTTACTTACATTCTTTTAATCTTAACAATACTTTCATAAGTTAGGGAAGATGTGTTCCCCATTTTCGTAACTGAAGAACTGAAGTTCAGAGAGGACAAATCATCTTCCTCAAAAAACACACTTAAGTGGCACCAGAGCTGGGATTTGAATCCAAGTTCGATTCATTTCAGAGATGGTTTTCTCAGCCTCTATACTTGCCATTTGTCACAGGTAGGAAGGTGGCTCCCACGTATCTGAAGTCCTTCCAGTGTATAGAGAATTTTCTGTAATATGAACTTTGGTAGCAGCTCATCCCTTCCATTGAAGATGAAATGCCCAGCTCTTGATTTTCTGGTAACCCCTTCAGTGGGGAATAAGCACATGACCCAGATACTCCACTCAGACTCATTTGTCCAAATCTGGAATTATGAAACAGTGATGCAAAAAAGCAGGTACTCGGGAGAATTAATTCAGTGTTTGTGGAACTGAAGGGTTCATAGTGGTCTCTAAATAAACTGTTTGTATTCTGTATAAAGATACCTTATCTATTCAGATGGGGAAACACAAAAACAGGTTACTGGAGTCAGGGATTCTGAACCAGAGGCATGGCCTGCTGGGTAACCGTTCTTGTTACCAGTCCAATCAAAGAGGAGGCCCCCCTTTCCCGGAATACCTACCTCAAAAGAAAGAACGAGGTCATTCCTTCCTGTAAGCAACACTTAATTTATTAGCAAAAAACCACATGCTTCTTTCATCAATTTGTACTTGTTCCATAGTATTTCTCAATTCCCCATCTTGGTTGAATGGATGCCAGAAACCATAGATATGATGCCAAAAACTTTTTTCCAGTTATCATCAATTCACAGGATTGTTTTTAACTCTCAGGTAATTTCATATTTTTAAAACTTCTGTCACTGTTTTTGAAATGTATGCAAATAACAACTGGGCTATTATTTTATTGTACCTTGAAGCACACCCAATTCATTTTTATGAAAGAAAAAGACGCTGAAACATTGGCATCCTAGCTTGTTCCCTTGTTTCTTGCCTATTATCTTAAAACCATACAAAGCTATTGGAGGGAAAAATTTGCAGTTCTATTGTTAAAGCCTTTTTGTCATCACATTTCCAATTATGGGAGAAAAATTTAGGTGAATTATCATCAGAAATGCAGGCTTCTTATAGATGTGCCAACAGAAGCAGTTTTTGGATTAATTTATATGGCTATCATTAGCTGCAGCAGGAGCTATCTATGGAAATCTTCCATTTATATAGAAAAGAATCCAGATTTTTGAAAACCCATAATTTGAGGATTGTAAGTTATCAAAAGGACAATTATAAAAGTATGAAGTTTTTAGATTCATTTTTGACTATATATCCATATTATACTTCTAGGCAAAAAATAAAATGAAATAAAAGAAGAAAGTCTTCTCAGTGATAGCTTTCTCTGAGTATATAATGTACCCTAAATGTTTTCACTAGAGTTGCTTGAAATATTCTGATGACAAATATTTTTGTGCATCTTTAATGTCATTGTAGGGATTTGGGTACTTTCTGGGCAACCAATATACACAGCATTGTCTTAGCATTCAAGGAAGCAAAATCCAAGAGCTCTGTAAGTACCTATTTACTGAGTTACAAGATTTAAGGTACATAACTTTAATAATATGCACAGTAGAGGTAATAACTAGAAAAGGGAATAATCTTGCATCTGTGTAGGAAGACAATACAGAGGTGAGTTATATTGTTGGCCATGGTCAAATAGGGTATAATCAGTCATTTGACAAATAAGGAAAACTGAAGCAAGAACCACTGAAGCTTTAGGACCAGATTTCCTTTCTCTTTCAGGGAAGGGAGGTGGAGCACAGGAAAGGGTATCCATGAGTGGTCAGAAATGCTTTAGCCTGTAGCTCGCATGTATGGAGCTGACGTTATAGACCCACCGTGCACTGGAAACAAAGAGTAGTAGGCAGATACTTTTGTCAGCATGTAGTTCTACCAGTTAGCAATGCCAAATTTAGTTTGTTGATATAGATCATTAAATATTTTCCCTAGTCAAAAATAGCCTTCTTACTTACATTGCCAGATATAATCTGAAAAATTGAAACTAAAGCTTTACTTTTGCATATTTTTCCTTCCTTTTCCACCATCTCTCACACATGAAACCAGTGCATATATTGCCCCAGGAAAAGGCTCATTCATTCTGGTAAAGAAATTATTTCAGTTTTGAATTTCAATGTCTATTTTAAGCCCTGGGCAGATATGGTAGTGCTTTTGATATCCTATTTTTATTTTTTTTATTTTTTTTGTAAGGAAGATAGAGTTTATTAGAGAGAATGGATGCTGTAAAGACAATGGGATGACTTCCTGGCAGACCAGGGAGAACTGACGCTCTGGTGGGCTCGCAGCCAACTTTTATAACCCCAAGACAAGGAAAATTCCTGCTAAGAAAATGGTGCTAATTGATTGGTCAGTGTGCCAAAGGTGACAGGTATTGTTAGGTGATAGGCTAGGGTCCTAAATGGTGAATACTTTCCCTAATATGGGATCAGTTGGCCCAAGTCATGAGTCAAAGATTGCTATGGGGGTCGAGATAACTACGGAATTTTGTTGCTATGAGGGTTGGGTTAACTCTGGAATCTTGTCCGTTGACTGGTATAGGGCTCCACATTCCCCCTCTTTTTATTTGTGGGCCAGATCTTTGGTCCCTTTACACCCTGCTCATGACTAACTAGCTACCTATCCCTGTCTCGGACCATAGGGAACCAGGTCATTGGGGAAATGAGCGATGACCACTCTTAGCTTCTTCCTGCTAGACAGCAGTGTTGTGGAGTCCTGGGTCCTAATGCCTGCTCTCTGTCAGGGTGTATTTACGGAGGGAGATGAGAGCCTATGGAATGATACGGTGGCTTGTTCCAGCATGGTCCGTATGCCAACTGGCTGGTATCCTTGTTGTAGCATCATCTGGAATTGAATCTTTTGTACCTGTCGGGAGATGAACTTAGATATTGTATTAATAATGTAGTGGCCAACCAACAAAACTAAGGAATCAGAGGCCAAAGCAGGAGTGAGAACCAAGTTATGTATGGTAACAGTTTTTGATCCTGGTTGATACAGAGTCAGCACTTGGGTTATACTGTCCAAAGGAGTGGAGACATTTGGCATGGTCACATATATTTTTGACGTCCTTTTTATTAGCCCAGTGTGGTTGATGTTAGTGTGACAGACCCAGTTGGAAGTGGTTAGAGGAGGAGCAATCTGAACTTTAATGGACAAAATAGATCTCAAAAAAATTTTTGTTTTCTCCAAGCAATAGGCCTGAGTCCCAGTCTAGACATGGCACTTTGAGGAGACCTGTAGCCAGATAGCCAGTTGTCTAGTTTTTTCCAAGTAGGTTTTAACTTTTGATGTGGTATTAACAGATAAACCAAAGCACTTGCCATTATTAATGATTTTAGTGTTTCTTTAGGGATAAGAAGAGGCAAGAATTAGGGCTCATAAAAATCCTTACCTGAAAATATCTACCTGAAGGCCCGTTCTGCCAATTTTTCCCAGAGCACAGAGTGTCTTATTTCTGATTTCCACCCTGAACACCTTTTAGGGGTGTTGAAGGTCAGCAGTTGTAGCAGTTCCTGATTTAAGTTTTTGCTGAGGCAGACAGCAAGTGCCAGTTTCCAGCCAGCAGGACCACTTCATGGCCATAGATTTGTGGGGTTTGTGGGGGCATTTCATGACCATTTGTCCCACAGTGCTAGGAATGCACATTCCCAGGTCTGGCGAAGATTCCACTGATAGGTCACGCAATGTGCTGTTACTGGACTAGGCCTGTGAGTAGTCAAAAGCCTCTGGACCACCTGTCTAATCTGTTAAGGTCCAGGAAAATATTCCCTCTTGTTGATTCTTCCCATATCTAGAGTTACACCATTATGATCATTAATCGCATATGGGACTACTTACCATTCCTTTATCAGAGGCTCAGAAACACATTTGGTAATGTAAGAAATAACGATTTTGTAAAACAGGCAAAGGAAGAAATAATACAGCTGGCAGTATTAGTAAGGTCATAAGTAAGAATTTAAGAACTTTTATAGGTGCAGCCCAGTGTATTCCCAGATTGTCTGGCTTAGTCTGTTCTGTACCAATCCTTGTCTTTAAGGGAAATTGTCCATAAGGCACCAGCTTAATATCCTAACATTACTAGACTGGTTATCCTTAGTGTGATTTAATTGTTCTCACCATAGAGGAGGTAACAGTCTTTGTCTGAGACTTAGCTCATAGTTCTGATTGAGCCTGAGTGACCTTAAAAGAAAATGTGAATTTACAGCTAGGGTCAGAGCAGGTATTATTAATTGGCCAGGTGAGGGGATCCCCTGAACAGGGCTATAATTTTTTTTTCTCTAGAATAAATTAATTTCTCCTCTGATAAGTGTCCTTCCATCTAGGTTGGAGATTGTCCTTTAAACTGTGTCCTTTCTAGTATGCACAATCCCCTGGTTGCAGTTGGTGGGGCATCTGATTTTCATCCAAAGATAGATTACTGAGGTAAGCTTCAGAAACAAACTTAGAGTGTCCTTTTAAAAATTCAGTTCAACTTTACATTAATATAGCATAACAGCAAGGAACTATCCAGGGAGTGAATCTTAGTAAATATAGACCTCCATCAGCAAAACTGGCACTTAATATTCATTGAAACATAATCTTTTTCTCTCTAAACTTACCCTTATTTTACTAAATATAACCAAATTAAGACTAATTTGTTGGCAAAATAAGTCTAGTCTCAAAAGAAACTTGGCCTGATAATTTATGTAACTATAATTGATCATATAGGGTTTTTGCTTTGTTGCAACTTTTATAAGGAGTCTCAGACTGGACTTTTAAAAGACCTCTCAGGGCTAGGAAAGCCATGCCAAGGGCTTGGGCTAATCATAGGTTTTTGCCTAACAGATGTAGGTGAATTCTTCCCTTTTCAAGTTTTCCAAAATACTTTGAGCTTTCTGTACCTGTTAGTGAAGTAGCCTTCCTAATTTATCTGATAAGGCTGCTGGGAACCTAAGAGTTTCCAATGTCTGGAGGGAACAGATAGAGAAGATAAATGTTTCAATCCTGCTTTACAAAAGTATAATTTACCAAATTATTGTAAATCATAATCATTTTGAGGGGAAGGTTTTCCTTACACCTGGAAAACACAGATTTAAACCAGTAATTTTTCAGATAGAAACCATAAAATTTATGACCATATTCACCAGTTTGTTCAGTCTTATGTAACTAATCCTTTTTGTTAAGAACTTATGAAGCCATCAGTTTTCTCATCAGGATTCTTCAGTTCAGCATTATGGTCTGAAAGTCATAAACTTGTATTTATCCAAAAGTCATTTTTTTTTAATAAATGTTCTTGAAAAGGAAGCATTTTGCAAAGGCATCAGAATAAAACCATAATTGTCTATAATGACATAAGGCTCAAGAAGGCACATCTAAAATCTGATTGCAATGTAATCGACAAGGAAACTGGTTATGACGTGACATACGACACTAAGATAATAACTAGAATTACGACTGATAACATTTTACCAGGACATATCAGAATTTAGGAACTCTATACAATTTCTGGAATATCTATATTAATAACATTTACCATACACTAAAACCTAAGATTTATTACTCACTTGACAATACTTCCCATGTAACTTTAATGTGCCAAATGAACCTAGTTTATATCTTTCTTTGGGATGTTTCAGGGGCACCTGTGAGTCAGACCTACTTTCTTTTCCCCTAATAAAATGCAATTCCATTCCTCATGCCTTCTTGAAAACATACATCCTACTTTTCTTAAGCAACCATGAACTGTCTTTTATGTTAGCATTCTGTAGATTGGTGAACATGAATACCAGTGATATTTTCTAAAAATGTTTGCTTTCTCTACAGAACATGGCACCAAACATATTCATCAATAGTCCTAAATACCCTTTTGTTTCTGTGTAAAAGGAATCCAATGTTCAGTAATTAATGTGTCAGTATCTTATTTTATTTGGAATGACCTAGCTAGTCATTAAGCTTTCATCGCTTAATTTAATGCACCTCTAAAACTTCAAGTTACCAGAATCTAGAGAGAATATTTTAGATAGACATTTGTAAAGCATAATCATTCTTGTTAGAGGTCATCTAAAAGGTTTTATCTCATTTACATTTAGTTTTTTCTTAAAAGTTTCTTCACCTTGCCATGGCCAGCTTTTTGATCTTTGATGGTCAGCCTCAGAACTGTCATGGAGCTGGTGGGTGTGTCGCTTAGCTTGCTGATGTGAACACACAGAGGCCTCATAGTTCCCATTCCAAAATTTCAGTCCTGAGGCAGGCACAACATAAAAACCATCATCTACAAGGTGTTGGATTCAAAATGCGCTTCTAGTAGAAGAAATCAAGGTCACCTATCTAGATGGCTAAACCCTTTTTAATGGTGTTTACAGAAAAAAAAACTGAGGATTTCTATTTATCCTTGACAAGTCAAATTCTAAATTACTTTACCTTCTTTTTTTTAAAATTTGCATTAAAAAGATGGCAGAGATAAGAGTTCCTGAGAAGACCAGATAGGACATTTGCATCAAGGGTACAAGCAATTTCCTCCCAGGGTGACTTTGTTTCCCTTGTTTAATATTTACATTTGGTGGGCTTTGGATTATTTTTGGAGCCACATGTCTATATTCATTAGATCAACAAACATTAATACCAAGTATTAATTTGATATTGAATATTTCCCAGTTCATGTGAACCTGAAATTCATTTAGCTTAATTTCTCTCATACTTAGACTTTATAAGCACCTACTTTTCTTTAAGCCAACTAAATAGAGCTTGTCTACAAATTAACCTCAGCAACATTATCCAAAGACAATGATGCATACTGAGACACACATATATTCAGACAGTCACAACAAGGCATCTCATAGCTTCATTTTCCAAACGTAGCCATGAATCAAATATCACAATATAAAACTAACAGGAAAGGTTGAGTAGAGGGTTGTCTAGGAGATCTGATGGATAGGGTGACAGAGGGGGTTGGGGGAATAAGGCAGCAACAGAAAGACATGTGGCATGAGTCCCTCAGATCCAGATTCTAAGGTCCGTAAAGGTTTGAGTATAAAGAACATCTGAGTCCTTCCCTTGCTTTCAACGAAAGAGATCGAGAATTCAGTGTGCCATTAAGAGGCCATCTTTCTTGGTCCCCCAGTTTATGTTGGGGTCAAGCCGTGTTACAAAAGAAAATAAGCCTATTCTTTTTGAGAATACAGCCAAGAGGTGAGTATGAAAGAGGCTCCCATGAAGTACCAGAACCCATCCTTAGCCTTATGCCGTAGAATGGGAGTACTGAGAGTCACCGGCCACAGAAAGGTGTCCCTTTTGTCCCAGTGAACTCTCCATGCAGCTAAGGCACAAAAATGGATGACTGTCCCAACAATCACATCCAACAGTGAGAGGTGACCCCTGAGTGTGCAGCTGAGGCACAAAAACCATGCGTCAAAGGCATAAACCGTGCATCATGGCACCATGCGTCTCGGGCTGGGAGAAGACAAGATAGAGAAGAGATTCTCGGGGAACAACCCAGAGACTCACCATTTAGCGATTCCCTGAGACTTGAGAAGGCACTCCTGGGATGACTCAGAGGCAACACTTAGGCTCCTGTAATTCAATCTGGACTGATGAGAAAAAGGTAAAAGTAACAGAGAAGACAGGCTGAGGAATCCGCCTTGTAATCCTGTAGGGAAGGCGGCGGCCAAGGGAAGGGGGCTCAGTGTTTCGCTTGTACCAATGTGTGTCTCATTGCATGGAAGTTGTCTTGCTTGGGGGCAGATGCTCTAGCAGCCTGGTCTGTCTGTGGCTCCTTTATCTTCTCACGGGAGTCTTCAAGCAGCAGGCACCCTAATGGCTTTTAAGCTCCTGACCCGTGCCCACACACTGTCAACTGGCTTTGTCCTCAGCCAGAAGGAAGACAGAGGGACTCCCACCCAATCTGGGCAGCAGGAGCCTTCAGAACACCCCAGGGTGTGGCCCTGTCCAGAGTTCCTCTGTTGCTTCCACAGGCATTCGCCTGTTCACAGGGAGTCCTAAGGAATGAGAAGAGGTGGAGAGGAGATCTCCTCAAGAGAGAGATCCCCATACGGGCCACCAAAATGTTGTGGCTCGAGACGTGGGTTGGAAAAGAATTTCCAGACACAAGGCAGAATGTAAGGAAGGTAGAGTTTATTAGAGAGAAGGACGACTTCCTGGCAGACCAGGGAGAGCCGACGCCTATTTTTATTTAGTGTGTTTATTTTTAATTCAAAAAGCAGAGCATGCATATCGAAATAAAAGTCAGAAAGTTTCAGACTGTATGATTCTCATAATGTTGTGAAGAATCCCTTATAACACGAAATATCATTTTCTCACTAAAAGGAAAAACAGAAACTTTCAGTGTGTTGGCAGAGTGAGAGAGCGATTTTGACGAGAATTTAGAAATAGTGAGTCTCTATAAGAATTACAATTTCCTGCTTTGATTCACTTAGTTAAATCCAAAGAGAGATGGCCAAGCATATGCATGACAAGTCATAGATGAATTTGGACATATCCTTCAACAGACAAGGCTTGTGTCTTGTTTATAATGTAAGACCTAGAGAGAATGCAAAGTTGGTTAAATCCGGTGGAGTAACCACAATATCTGATTGAAATGCTCAGGAAATAATGCCTAGGTGATCCAGTAGTTCTGAACACAGTACAGAAAATCATCTTAAGCTTTTCAATGTCTGCCATCAGATTGCCAAGATAATGATAATGCTGAAGTGGTGTGATAGGTGATTATGATGGTATCATCACCAGGCATATCTAAATTCTTAATATCTACTCTATAATCCCTCTAACCTCTAGAGAGTAAACTTTTATTATCCTTACTTACAGATAAAGACATTTTGTCAGAGGAAGGTTAAGAGAAAACCTTTGAAACGGTAGAATCTTTGAATTTAGAATAAGACTCAATGTAAAGAAATTTCCAGTAGCTGGCCATGAAAGAGAGAGGGTTATCAGCAACAGTTGAAGCAGAACAGTAAGGTGTTCAAAGTTTCAGCAAAATGTCTGGGAGATCAAAGACATCACAAGCCACAGAGATCTCACGGATGACTCATCTTAGCCAACAGAGAAAACAAAAACAGGAGGCTAAGTCTACTTAATGGTCAGCCTATGCTATGTTTCACTAAAATAAACCAGCAATGTCGAAAACTTAATACTTGATATTTGATAGATACTTCATATTCCTCGCTATAAATTTTGATCCATAATGCTCCTTGGAATCATTTAGAAATCTAATAGAGAAGCAACCACCATTTTGAATGTTAACACTTGCTATACCAGAAAGAAAAGTAAAAATATGGATGAATGATCTTACGTTGTACTGAAATACTCTGACCTATTATTGGCACATATAATTAACATGTCCCATAAGGAATTTGTTATTAATTTGCCTACTAATGATTTACTAATTAAACGTATGATCCCATGCAAATGCAATAAAGTCCAGGAGGTGAAATTCTATTCACGCCTCCAGAAAGCAGAGCTGGAAATATATAGCAACTCACTTTCCACTTTTTGGGTTGCTATATATTTAACTCATTTTTCTTTCTCAATAAAAACAGGCTCCCTGATGCCCCACAATGGTAGGCACTCCATTTTCCTTCTCTGTTATTCTCCTTGGTCACATATGAAGTAGTTATTGGAGAATATGTCTTTCTTGGTGTCAGAGCAACTTTCTTGGCCTTCTCAACCCTGTAGAATATTGAGAGTTTAAAGACCATTTTAAGCCTCAAACAGTCACAAAGTCACAATCCCTCCATTTATTTTCTCTCAAGAATAGTTCATGTTTTCCTTTCATTGCTTTTTATTTTATATATATATATATATATATATATATATATATATATATATATATATATATATATATAATGTTGGATTATTTTGAATTCTACCTTCTTGGTCATGAATGTTTTGTTTTGAAGATTCAAATTATGTCATATTCCTCTAAAGAGTATTAGTTTTGTTTGTTTTAGTAGGAAGTTAACTCAGATGAACTCAGATTGCCAACTCTGTTTCTTAGGGAGCAATTCAACTTTCACTGCAATGCTTGAAATCTGCACCATGCAGAGGCCAGCCAGAGATGTGGGCAGTGCATATACACAGAATCCAGGCTCTCCTCACTGGACCTCTGCTTTACTAAATTCCCTCTTGCTTTCTGCTGGCTGTGGTTGCCTTAAACTCTGTACTGCTTCTTTATGCCAGAAAAATTATGTTTTCTTTCAAATTCTAGCCATTTTATGTGGTGCTAAATTTGGCTTATTCTCAGGCTAAAAGCCATTAAATCTATAAAATCACCCAGTGCTTTTCTATTCTTAAAAATGTTTGTTTCCTTCCAGATTCTTACTTTCTGTATTCTCCTCTAGAGTTTAGAATACTTATCTATGGTATACAAGCTACTTGATTATCAGCTTGACACAGGCTCTCAGAACTAGGCAGTCTGGTTTCTTCCAAGAGGCTTGTTAGGTTCTTATGACAATAAAAACCTGATTAACGCCTCAATATACCTACATGAGTATGTATCTTAGGCCAATAAAAATATTGTTGAATTTAATATACATGAGAGTGAGTCAAAAAATTATCCACGCTCTGGCTGTGGAATTTACAGAAGTGTTAATGTAACCTGAGTGCGGATAATTTTTGACTCACCCTTGTATTTACTGAAGAAAATTGAATTGAGTGTGTCATTTAATTAGAAAACAGAGGCTGCAGTTTCCTCCTCAAGAATTTAACCAACTAAAAAGGCAAAGGAAGCAGTTTAAGAGAAGATGGGATTTAAGGTAACACAGCAAGTGGTTCAACTAACATAGATGTAAACATATTGCATGGGTTTGATTAAGCAACTTCCTTGCAGGAAAATTCAGCTTTCTGTTCCCCAATGGTCTTCAAACACTTATCGTTTAGAGGTCAGAGAAAAGAAAAACTTAGCACTCAGGCCAAGTCATCATACTTGTCTTAGCAGCTGGAAATATGTGAACAAGTGCAGTGACATTTACAAATCCCTTGATTGCTAGAGATGATTAGGTGACCTTGTTAGAGAAACTTTTGTGTTTCTTCTTAGCAACTGGAAGCCAAACAAGGATGGGTTGTACATTCTCTCTAGAGAAACACAAAGTGAAATAGAGATGGGACACATACATACCTCCAGATTCCTCAGAAAAAGTATTTAACTGAAAAAAATTAATTCGTTAAACGTCTCATAATTTCTTTGCACATGCCACAGCCAATAATTTCAAGACATAAATTACTGTGATATCACACTCTATGAAACTTTTTTTAAGAGATGTAAAAGATAGATTTTGTAGTTCTAAGCAATATATGCACAACAGAAAGGAAGACAAAACCCCAAATTTAGAAAATAATTCCTACAGTATAACTTTGATAGTTAGAGACAGATAACCCTGGCATTTCTTCCCACTCGTGTCCCCAGCATAAGAGATATCCAGAGGCAAAGGGAATATTTTACTATCCCCAGTCTTTCTCCTCTGAGTATTTCCTACCTAGAAGTAAACTTTATCTTTCCCCTTGTTCTCCCCAATTTACTATCACACTCTGACTTATGTAGACTGTCTAAATGTGCTTTCAGGAAACCACGTACCAGTCATTTAAATTTTTGTTGTGAATGTAAGCCAGGCTCTTATTACTCTTAGCAAATATTGGCATTTAAATCTTTCTGATAGTGGAACAAAGAAGTCAGTTGAATTCTGGGATCCAGTAAAAGAGTGGTGGTGAAAGGTACAGGGGTACCAATATCTAGATACAACAATTCTGACACTGTTTTGTTAACTACACACAAGATCAAACCTGTCCATGTGAAAAGCAGATCTCAACTGACTTCTTCACCAACAACAGAGATTTGGTCATGCTGCTGTGAAGAGGAGGCAGGAGATAAATAGCTCTACTTACTGGAAGACGTACCAAGAAGTAGATCCAAAAGGTGATCACCCAGACATCCCTCATTAGGAAATTAACTAGACTGACTTTGAATGTATCCATTCAAAATATTAGAAGTTAACAAGTTAAAGCAACAACAAAAGGTAGGAATCACCTTCTCAGGTACCTATTTGGTTTAATACCCTTGCTTCACCACTTGATAATTGGTGTGAACTGTGGCAAATTTTGTATCCTCTCTCCTGTCATAGTTACCTCTTTTGTGATAATTCCAAAGGCTGTTAGGTGAATTAAATGAGATCCTGCATAAGCATGTCTGTCACACAATGTTCACTAATTCACACATTTTCTTCCCATTCCTTCTTTTAATTGAGTTTGTGTTTAAACATGAAGCAGATGAGGAAAGAAGTTTTAAAGACTAGCTCTTCTAGTACTGAAAGAAATCCCCTGCTAATATATTCTTGGTCATATGGAGAAAGTCATACATTAGTGTTTTAGTGAATATGCCAGACATTTCGTTTGTCTGTTTTATTTTACTGCAATTTAATTATAATTTATGTCATGGATCAAAAAATTGCTAATTTTTCATATGCATAAAAACCCAGAAACTGTTATGATTCATTTCATTGTTATTCATCTTTATTATAAAAGCATATAGTTCCAAAATTGACAGTTTGTTATGAGTATATTTATCCTGATGAATTTTAATAACAATATATAAATATATAACTGTTAACCTGTAATCATTAGCACATTAAGATCATGTATTAAAAAATCAGAATTTATCCTGCTTCCCACCACTTATAGAATAGGTGGATGGATATTCACTATTTCTAGTTCCTTCCCAAGGTACCCAGGTTTACCTTTAAGATATACCCATAGTTTAGAAAGGACATGAAACCTTATAGTGCAAGTTGTGATTGATAGCTGTGTTGTAACCATGAATAGAGTCATACAATTAGAAAGCCAAGCCAACATAATAGGAAGTAGAATGTTAAAGAATTGGAGTTAACTCCTTTATTGAACCATGCCCAAAGATAGCCACCTTTAGATTTTCTATCTAAATAAGTTCACTTACTCTTTAAACCGGTTTGAACCTGGTTTTCCGACACTTGGTAATTGAAAGAATCCCTCGTCCAGCTCAAATTTAATAAATGTTGCCTCAAATTTATTCTGAAACTACTTTTAGAATTTTTATTCTTTCTTTATATGATTTCAAAGGCTTTCAACAAGTTGGAGTCTAGACTTGTAAACTTGCCCTCAAGAGCATTTACAACCTGACTCTAGTTACTTTTCACCAACTGCTCTTTTACACAGAAGCTTTCCCTCAGCTTAACTGTTCTATCAACATCTCCTACACGTGCCAGACACAGCCCCATTGCAACGTTCTGCATATGATCTTTCTCTGGTACAGAGAATCTCTGTCTACAAAGAGTTTTCTCTCTTACATTCCAGCTCAAGTCTCCTTCAGTGAACACCTCTCTAGTGTCTCTAGACACAGTGACTCTTTTCTTTTTCTACTTGGCACTAATATACGTACGTGATATTTGTCAAATTCCATTTCACATGTACAAACACTATGATCAAGGATTGTATACATTTTGTCATTATTTTCCTCTATTTCACCTAAAACAATTCTATGTACACATAAAAATACTCTTTTAAAAGCATTTAATTTGCATCTGTGCTTTTTTTCAATAATCACATGAAATGCAAATTAAACTCTGCAGTCAAGACTACTAATCAAAATATTTTCCAGAACTTCATGTATTTCTTTTAAATTTTGAGACTAAGTTTTGTTGTATTTTCCCCTTTTTCAATAAATATTAAGAATTTAAGGTGATATAAGCATGTATGGTCAGCTGTTGGTGACACATCAAAAAATAATGGACAAAATCCCTGCTTTCATTGTCTAGTAGAGAACATATACAAAACTCAAATAGCAGAAATCAGGAAAATAATTCAAACAATTGACTAAGACACAGTAGGGATGGTGGACTACTCTAAGACAGAGAAACTATATGCCTTCTTTGCTTAGGAAAGTTCTGGTATAGTCCTCTTGTACCAGCATTCTATCTGTTATGTTATTCTATATTTTAATTTTAACATAAAATATTATAATTAAAAGTTGCATTAAAGTAAGTTAAGGTGTATTTGGAGAACATCCATTTGTACTTGTGGCTTCTGACATTGATACATTCATGAGACTCAATTTTAGTAAATAGGGTTTACTCTTTGTAAGACAGATTAATCTGAAAAATGATCATAGTAATTCAAATCTGTTTTCATGAAACTTTCATATGCAATCTAACCTATACTTTCCCTTCTAGATAGCAAATGGGCTTTCCAGTAAAAAAAAATACCTTGTATAGTAAAAAGCATATTCAGACACTAATGATTATGGACAGAAACCTCTTTCTAGTCTTGAATATTAATAGAAAGTATTCATTACCACTGCCTGACACATAGTAAGTGCACCAGCCAACTTTGCCATAGCTGAGCCCTTAGCCTTTAAGCAAAACTAAGCTTTCACAAAGTCTGTGTGGTCACTTGAAAATGTGGAAAATTAGAAATTAAGAATATAAGAAACATGTGCAGCAAACAAAGGCTGAGAAGTATAGACAGAGACTTACAGAGAGTAGTCTGTAGCTCATGTAATATACAGTGAAAGTATACATTTATTGATTTACCTTGTTTGGCAATATATTTTTATATATTAATTGCCTATGTATTTTTGCAAAGTCTTCAAGCAGCAATAATCAAGAAAGTAAATGCTTAATAAAAACATAAGAATTAAATTTTTGTTCTTCCAGAAAGCAGATAATGAATCTATAGCTTACACAAAATGTTCATTGAATTTACTTTCCACCATGGAGTTACAGTGATATTACCAATGATATGAAAACTATCAGACATCCCTGCTGAAATAACGTCAGTATGTACTTCAAAATTATTAGATACTTAACAAGATGTCATAGAAAATGGCAATTTAGCAGGTAGAGTTTCAGAAGTGCATTTATATTTTATTCCATGAAACATGATTAAATGAAATAAATGCATTTCTAAACAATTTTATTATTTGGATTCCAAGTTGTCCCAGGTATAATTTTTTTAAATGTTATTTTTTTGGCTGTATTAGCAGAAGATGGACTTTATAAGCAGTTAACTGATATTGTGACATTTGATACTGTAAATTAAATAAACAATTACATTAATTCTAGTAATGGCTTCATTTTCTTTTCAAATGGCTCATGGAATCATATTAACACTTTTAGAATTGTAGTCTTCCAAAGCCAATAGTTGACTTTATTGAAATGTTATTTTGAACTAAGTTAAAAAGCGTACATATTTACTTTTGTATTGACATTATGGGAATGAATTTTGGTAGTGCACAGTATCAGGGTAAAAAAAAATTACTCTTGTTAAATTAAGAATCCTATGGAGCACAAATGAACTTAGAGTACAAAAAGCTAACACATTTCAGCAATTTAAATACAAATTCTAGCCATCAAAATTAGAAAAAATATTTTTATTTACAAAGAGTAAATGAACCGCAATTATTTTGTAAGAAAGCTGATGATGAACTTTTTTTTTTAATCAGAATTCTTCTGGCATTATCATCTATTGAGTTTGCCCTTACACTATAAACAAATAAAAATGGACATAGAATATGAGACAGTAATTTTCAGACTTTATCAATAGGTGGCAGAAAGCACGGATCCAAAGTGCAGGGAAATAAAGGTGGTGAACCCCATGATAAACCAGGTTTTTAGTCTTGGTGAGCTTCTGGAATGAAGCACAGGAAGAGGAACACAGGCTGAAGATAGCCATCTCCTTGAGTTCAAGGAGAAAGAGGCTGGACTTTAAGGAGGATGAAGTGACTTGACTTTGTGGAGTAGAATACAGGAGACTCTGTATCTATACAGAAAAGAACCCCAGATACATCATGCAAGTCTCTTGATGCTACTGTTGAATAGTAAACTGCTATGGCAAAGTTGAAACTCTACAAGACCAGGCAAGGAACTACCAGTGAGCTATAAGCTGAACAAGTCTCAGACCTCGCAAACTGATGAAAAATGTTTGAGTTCCAAGAAACAAGGATAAACAGATCTTGTTAAACACCCTGGTCATTCAGGAGACTCCCCATAAAGACCATGTCTTAGTAGTAGGGCTAACCTGGCTCTAGAATAAGAGCCCTAAAAAAGGACTTAAAACAGGTATAATTAAGCTGCCTACAAATAATTAACTACTGACCAAAACAAAGTATGGCAATATTTAAAGAAAGAAAACAAAATCTACCACAGAACCACCCAAAGTTCATAAAGTCAAGCATTCAATCAAAAGTTAGAAACATGGATATTGTACATAGTACTGTGTATATGTTAATCCCCACCTCCTAATTTACCTCTCCCGCCACACACATTTCCCCTTTGGTGACCGTACATCTGATTTTGAGATCTGTGAGTCTGTTTCTGTTTTGTAAATAAGTTCATTTGTATCATTCATCTTGCTGTACACCTAAAACTAACACAACATTGTAAATCAACTATACTTCAGTAAAATTAAAAATGAAAAAGCTAGAAACATGAATAAACAAGAATTTATGACCCAAAAGCAGGGGGGAAAAATCAGATTAAAGAAGTAGGCTCATAGGTAAAAAGAGATGATGAAATTAGCAGATAAGGATTTAAATTCAACTATGAAAAATATATTATACAACATTAGCATGATAAATATACTCATGTAAGTATATATAGGCAGAGCAACAGAAAATAGGAACCAAATGGAACACTTGAAATTGAAAAATACAGTAACTGAAATTAACAATCCCCTGGATAGACTCAAGGACTGATTTGACACTACAGAAAATAACAGCAAAAAAATATTGAGCTTGATTTCCCAACAACATAAGTGATGCAAACTTGAACATAGAAAAATCAAAGACAAAATAAAACAGACATAGTGACATATGGGGAAAAAAAATCTGTTTACTACCTCTAATTAGAATCCTACAAAGGGGGATGATGGAATATTTAAATAAATAATGACTGAAAAAGTTTCAAAGTTAATGGAAACATAGAGAACCAAAAATATATTGTTTCTTGCTTTATGAGACTCTAAGATTTTTCTCTCTGTTCTGTTTTTTAATTTTTTAATTTTTATTTTATTTTATTTTACTTTATTTTATTTTATTTATTTATTTTTTCTCCATGGCTTCCTCCTGGCATGCTATGTCTCTCTCTAATCTGTCTTGAAAGTTTGTCCCTTTAGATGTCTTGAACTCAGCTCTTTAGCCTGCTTTCCTATTCAGGTTAAAAATCTGGCAGGTCCTGCATGGGGGTGACTTGTTCTTAAGAAAATTTTCTCTCTTAAGCATCAAAAATCCTAAAAGATTTAATTCTACCTTTCCAAATTCCCACATTCATGCCTGGCCCTAGCATTTAGCAAAACAGTCGAGAAAACAAACTGTGAGTTTTGTATTCTTCAGGTTACAAGCCTCTCAAGCCATGAAGCAAGCTCCATTGTTTTCCATTTTCTCTAGTAGAATAGTTCTGCCCTTGGCAGGGAACCCGATCCCCTGCCTGTACCAGATTTGGAGACCAAGTTCCCAGCAAAGACAATGGCCAACCACCTCAGGTCAGCTCGGTAATGTTCTTTCCTATCTAGAATTTTAGTTCCTCAAGTTTTCTTGACATCCATAGCTGTTCAATATTTTAACCAATTGGATCATGTAATTCATTATTTTCTTTTCTTTTTAACTTGTTGCTTGTCTGTTTGTAGTTACTGAATGCGATAGTTTCCAGACATTTACTATATCCTATTCAGAAGCAACTGCCTGAGTCCAGGCATTTTTATTCTACACTAACATATTGTTAATATCATTATATTCATTTTAAACCTCCCAAAAGAAAAAACAAAACAAAAGAACCTTAATCTGTAAGCTCTATTTTAAAAAGACAAGGTAATTGAAAATGAACTGCAGAAGGACCTAAATGCCCAGAAAAAGATGAACTGATGGATAAAAATATATGATACAGTTTTAGGAGAATAAGTGAACCTATCAAATTAAAAGATGATTTTTCAAGTAGAAGAGTTGGCCTTTTTTCCATATATATTCCCTTGCCAATGGTGACCCTGCATCTTAAAAAAAAAGGGCTTTTCTTTCCTCTGAACTAATATTGTAAACAGTATTTCTCCTTCTCTTTCCCTCCAATATGAGATCTTCATTAGCAAGGGATCCAGGGGAACTTTTTGTGAGCAGAGGAACTCCTTTTGGGAAGCTGATTGGACACACATTCCTCAGAAATTTCATCAAGGGATTGCTGGCCTACCACTTTATCCAATAGTAATGAGAATTTCCTATTTACCAAGGGGTTTTCTTCTGTTATTCTTCTGAAGCTGGATTTTTACTTGCATCACCACATCTTAAAAGTAGACAAGTCTCTCAGTAGTTAAATGAGAATTTCACTGAATAACCTATCACACCAAGAATACTGAGCCATTTTTTGTATCTCTTAATAGATGTTTTAACTAACTAGCTTTATCAGTTTAAGATAATGTGGTTAAGTGACTATATATTTTTGCAAAATTTAGCTGCAATAATACTTTAATACCTGGAAGAATGTTTTGTGAATACTATTTTTATATCTGACTTTTATGCGTAAATTATTTCCATTTCATTTTGTATCTACGTAGCATAAATATTGTATTTTAATTTGCGTAACCAGTCCACTATAACAGTAGCAACTGGAGTATTTATGAAGAATACAGAATTGTAGATATTTTAAACACAAGGAACATTTTTTGCCATATTTATGTAAGAAGGTAAGTGTGAATATAGTTTGATGATTATCTAAATACATAAGAGAGTTATTAAAAAAAGAGGAATTATGCAATAAAATTTGAATGGCATCCACTAAACAAATACTTAATACTAATAAGAGGAAATGGCATTTAGTGATGCAATCTTAGTTATTTAGAAAATTATTTTTAAACATCTAATTATCTGATAATTATATAGATATTACACTATGTTGTTTTCATATTCTGAACATCTTTTTTAATTATATAAAGCAAAGCATATACATCTTTATAAGAAGCAGATATTAAAACATTTGCTAGATTTTGATGATTGGCTCATTGAACATTTGTATTATTGACTAATGTGTGTCATACATTGTCATAGTTTATGTGGGAAAATGACTGTGACAGTCTGTCTCCTCAAAAGCCTTATGGTCTCTTAGGCCAAAAAGCCAAAAGAGTACAATTTTAAAGTTATATGAGAAATGATACTATCATACATGTAGCAATATGTGTGGGACAAAAACACATTTTTAATATAGGTCAATTTCCTATGAGTCAGAGGAGAGAAGACTCTAAGTAAGAGAACATTTTATTGTGCTTCACAGCATATAAAGGACTTTTCAAGGCATTTAAGGCACTAATCAGAGCTGCAGGGTGTCTAGGTAGTCAATTAGGATGAGGAACCCAGCTGGGAGTTACAATCAAGCCTTTACTCGTCCTATGGCTGTATATGCGGGAGGAAAAAGTGGCTCTGGTTCCCTAGTGTTCCGTTTTTTCCCACAGGAAGCCTCTGGGTGAGGGTCCATCACAGGATATGCAGCACAGGTAGGAGTCATCATCTCACTACTGAGGAAGCTGAAGAAAACGTTCTTGCCTTTCGATGGCCTTGTGGGGGTGGGGGTGGGGGAGGTCAGAGGATTGAGTGTGGACAAGTACTGAGTCAGAGCTGAAAAGAGTGTTTCAGTCAAGGCCCCCTAATAAGAAGATTTTGGCAGAGATTCCTAAAAAGTGCTTCAGGTGAGCCCCCTCTCCTTCTCAGATGGCTCCCAGTGGGAGCAGGGGGGCTACCAATATAGCTATTGTATGTGTATGTATTGATGTACGTGCCAGCCTGAGGAGGCAGCAAGTCCTTGACTGAGTCTCCCTCCAGAGATGGCCATGGGCTGGCTCTGTACCAAGTGTGGTGGAGGGAGGACAGCTTTATCACCCTGAGTCCTACTAGACAATGGTTGGTCCTGAGATACCACAGATAGGATCTGGGCCAGGAGCTGGAATCGTTGAGGAGAGAAAGGAAAAGGGAAAGAATCATTTTGAAAAAATAGTGTACTTTTGTGTGACGAGGACACTGGGCATCTGAGGACAGTGGTTGTAGGGGGAGCCTTGGCTTATCACTCTGGATAGGCAGACAGAGGCCAGGCTACAGACAGCTTTTAACATTATAAGGCATTAGGACACTGACCTTGGTAGAATCACTGAAGGATTCCACCTTTTGTACCTGGATAAATGTAGCCCAACTGAACTGGGTGCATAGACTTAGATAATTTATTTCCAAGATGAGGGATAGATTAGCTTTATTGATTGACAGTTTATTAATACTGATCTAGAAATAGACTCTAAACCCAAACCAAGTGAATTAAACACAATAGGCAAATTTTGTATAGATAAATTGAACGAAATTATCACTTTTCAATTGCTTATTGATACCTTATTGTGATACAGCTTGACAACCTACAGTACAATTTCAATTTTGTCACCATCTCAGTGTATTTTAATTACTTTATGAAAATAACACGTTATTTGCTTAAATCAGTACTTACAGGAATTATGTTACCTTTTATTAAAAAAAGAATTAATTTTCAATTGAAAAAAACTTTGACTATACACATCCAGAGTTTTACATATGTTTGTTATATAGCAGTCACAATAATTATGTAAGAAGTTATTAATTTTTTTTAATTTTGTTGCGTTTGTTTTATAGATGAGAAAGCTAACACTCAAAAAGACTAGGTAATTAATCCAAAATAACTCACCTAGTAAGCAGTGTAAATCGAGCACCAAACTCAGTGTCTTTTAAACTGTCCCACACTGCTGATACTGAGACAGCTGTTATCTTTAAACATTTTGATCTAAAAGCAGATGTTTCTTATCTTTTCTATGTTTGTGTATTTCTGTGAAGTCTATTTATTCCATTGACTTTATCTGCCTAGCATGGCATGGCTGAGAACATCCTGGAATTCATTTTTAAATTCTATTTTTTCCCTACATCCTTTTAATGGCTTCTTTATGGTATTAATCATGATTACATGGTGGGATGAAGAATGAGGGCAGGACTAAACATAAAAGGCACATATAATAAGTATCTTTGAAAAAATGCTGATAATGGAAGATGGAAAACAGTGAAGAGAGGGAAAAATGGCAACATTTCATAAAATTCAAGATATCCAGGTATAATGTCAGTTTTAAGTCTTTCCATAAGGAGAAGATTTGTTTTGTTTTTTGTTTTTTTTGATTGCTTGTTTTGGTTTGTTTGTTTTTAGATGTCATTTATAGACAGTGATTTCACAAACAGAGTGACATACACAACATAGGGCCATGGTGGTAGGACTTTTTGTAATTTGCAGGGTGTTTACATAGCGCTGCTTCTTCTTTCCTTTTCTGCATTGATATTCAAGGATACACGTCAGAACCTTAGTTCTGAGGCAAGACGTTATCAGATTTGGTCTAGAGTCAGACAGATTTGGGTTCTTTTCCTTGTACTGGCATTTAATATAAATTCATAATCTGAAGAATTAGTAGAATGAGAGTAATAATATTTACCTCAATAAGGCCATTGTGAAGCTTAATTGAATTAATGTGATAGATAAATAATCTATTAGAATTATTAGCCTACACTATTTACTCAGTAAATGGAGCCTCTTCTGGTTATTTCCACCCATACTCAAACTCATGAAATACTAACACAAATATCTCTTGGTATTTACTTATTCCTATGTTTATATGGGCAAATTAACTTTTATTAAGTTGCCTTATGTATATAATACTGGGCTTGGCAATCACTTATATTTTCCTATTTCATCCTTACATCAAAGTCATTAGCTTACCATAATTTTATTAATTTTCCACACAAGGAAACTGAATTCTGATTAAGTTATACAAGTTTTTCTGAGTTGCATAATAGGTAATAGACCTGAGTTTAAAATATGAGTTGTCTGATATGAGACTAAGCTTGTTTTTTTCATAAGAACAGAGTCTCATAATTGTTTTTAAATTTTAAATCATTATTCTCTTTTGCTGTCTCATGAGTAAAACTTAATATAAAAGATATTCATCAACATAGTGATATTTTTCACACCCTCTGCTGCCGACTCAAGAGTGATGAGTTAGTTTCATAGCAGTTGGCATACATAGCATTGTTGGCATTGTCTTCTATCAACCCTAAAACATCTTATGCTCCTTAATAATTACACCATATACCAAGCCAAGATCTAGTTGTCATCCTGACTCCATTCTCTCCCACATCTGTACTTTTAAGAAAACCTACCTGATTGTCATGTCCACATTCTGAAATAATCTTGAATTCTATCCTTGTCACTGTGCTATGACTGCTTATCTGAAACATAGTCTCTGTACCTATCTTCTTATCTCATGCTCAATTGCTTCAAATACACCTTCAGTACTGCTACTGAGAAAACATTCTGAAGTATAATACTATCATGCAAATCCCTTCTTGAAATTTTTCAACGGTTCTGCACTATCTAAATGATAAAGTCCGGAGTTCAGCAAGACACCGTATACAAGGGGGCTCCTACCTGTGTAACCTTTCCTTTTTTTTTTCTTTTTCTTTAAGAAATTTTATTGAGATACAATTGGCATACAATAAACTGCATATATTTAAAATGTACAATTTGATTCTTTTTTTATTAGTAATGTACATATGGCAGTCCCAATCTCCCCCCTCCCCCACTCCCACCCCCCCCCCACTTTCCCCACTTGATGTCCATATGCTTATTCTCTGCATCTGTGTCCCTATGTCTGCATTGCAAACTGGATGATTTGTACCATTTTTCTATAGTCCACATATATGTGTTAATATACAATATTTGTTTTTCTCTTTCTGACTCACTTCACTCTGTATGACAGTCTCTAGGTCCATCCAGGTCTCTACAAATGTTCCAATTTTGTTCCTTTATACAGCTGAGTAATATTCCATTCTATATATGTACCACATCTTTTTTATCCATTCATCTGTTGATGGACATTTAGGTTGCTTCCATGACCTGGCTATTGTAAATAGTGCTGCAATGAACACTGGGGTGCATGTGTCTTTTTGAATTACGGTTCTCTCTGGGTATATGCCCAGCAGTGGGATTTCTGGGTCATATGGTAACTCTATTTTTAGTTTTTCAAGGAACCTCCATACTGTTCTCCATAGTGGCTGTATCAATTCACATTCCCACCAATAGTGGAAGAGTGTTCCCTTTTCTCCACACCCTCTCCAGCATTTACTGTTTGTAGATTTTCTGATGATGGCCATTCTAAACAGGGTGAGGTGATACCTCATTGTAGTTTTGATTTGCATTTCTCTAATATTTAGTGATGTTGAGCAGCTTTTCATGTGCCTCTGGCCATCCATATGTCTTCTTTGGAGAAATGTTTATTTAGGTCTTCTGCCCATTTTTTTGGATTGGGTTGTTTGTTTTTTTGATATTGAGCTACATGAATTGTTTATGTATTTTGGAGATTAATCCATTGTCTGTTGATTCACTTGCAAATATTTTCTCCTATTCTTAGGGTTGTCTTTTCATCTTGCTTATAGTTTCCTTTGCTGTGCGGAAACTTTAGTTTCATTAGGTCCCACTTATTTATTTTTGTTTTTATTTCCATTATTCTAGGGGGTGGATCAAAAAAGATCTTACTGTGATTTACATCGAAGAGTGTTCTTCCTATGTTTTCCTCTAGGAGTTTTATAGTGTTGGCCTTACATTTAGGTCTTGAATACATTTTGAGTTTATTTTGGTGTATGGTGTTAGGGATTGTTCTAATTTCATTCTTTTACATGTAGCTGTCCAGTTTTCCCAGCACCACTTATTGAAGAGACTGTCTTTTCTCCATTGTATATCCTTGCCTCCTTTGTCATAGGTTAGTTGACCATATGTTATCTCTGGGCTTTCTATCCTGTTCCATTGATCTATATTTCTGTTTTTTCTGCCAGTACCATATTGGCTTAATTAGTGTTGTAGTATACTCTGAAGTCCGGGAGTCTGAGCCCTCCAGCTCCATTTTTTTTTTTTTCCCCTCAAGATTGCTTTGGCTATTTGGGGTCTTTTATGTCTCCATACAAATTTTAGGATTTTTGTTCTAGTTCTGTAAAAAATACCAATGGTAATTTGATAGGGATTGCATTGAATCTGTAAATTACTTTGGGTAGTATAGTCATTTTCACAATGTTGATTCTTCCAAGCCAAGAACATGGTATATCTCTCCATCTGTTTGTGTCATCTTTGATTTCTTTCATCAGTGTCTTATAGTTTTCTGAGTACAGGTCTTTTACCTCCTTAGTTAGGTTTATTCCTAGGTATTTTATTCTTTTTGTTGCAGTGGTGAATGGGATTGTTTCCTTAATTTCTCTTTCTGATCTTTCATTGTTAGTGTATAAGAATGCAAGAGATTTCTGTGTGTTAATTTTGTATCCTGAAACTTTACCGAATTCATTAATTAGCTCAAGTAGTTTCCTGGTGGCATCTTTAGGATTTTCTATGTATAGTATCATGCGAACAGTGACAGCTTTACTTCTTCTTTTCCAGTTTGGATTCCTTTTGCTTCTTTTTGTTCTCTGATTACTGTGGCAAGGACTTCCAAAACTATGTTGAAAAGTAGTGGTGAGAGTGGACATCCTTGTCTTGTTCCTGATCTTAGAGGGAATGCTTTCCATTTTTCATCATTGAGAATGGTGTTTGCTGTGGGTTTGTCATATATGGCTTTTATTATGTTGAGGTAGGTTCCCTCTATGCCCACCTTCTGGAGAGCTTTTATCATAAATGGGTGTTGAAATTTGTCAAAAGCTTTTTCTGCATCTATTGAGATGATCATGTGGTTTTTATCCTTCAGTTTGTTAATATGGTGCATCACATTGATTGATTTGCATATATTGATGAATCCTTGCATTCCAGGGATAAACCCCACTTGATCGTGTTGGATGATCCTTTTAATGTGTTGTTGGATTCTGTTGGCTAGTATTTTGTTGAGGGTTTTTGCATCTAAATTCATCAGTGATATTGGTCTGTAATTTTCTTTTTTTGTAGTATGTTTGTCTGATTTTGGTATCAGGGTGATAGCGGCCTCATAGAATGAGTTTGGGAGTGTTCCTTCCTCTGAAATGTTTTGGAAGAGTTTGAGAAATGTGGGTGTTAGCTTTTCTCTAAATGTTGGATAAAATTCACCTGTGAATCCATCAGGTCCTGGACTTTTGTTTGATGGAAGGTTTTTAATCACAGTTTCAATTTCATTATTTGAGATTGGTCTGTTCATATTTTCCATTTCTTCCTGACTCAGTCTTGGAAGGTTAACCCCTTCTAAGAATCTGTCCATTTCATCTAGGTTGTCCATTTTATTGGCATATAGTTGCTTGTAGTATTCTCTTATGGTGCTTTTTCTTTCTGAATGTCCATTGTAACTTCTCCTGTTTCATTTCTAATTTTATTGATTTGAGTCCTCTCCCTCTTTTTCTTGATGAGTCTTGCTAGAAGTTTATCAATTTTATTTATCTTCTCAAAGAACCAGCTTTTAGTTTTATTGATTTTTGCTATTGTTTTCTTTGTTTCTATTTCATTTATTTCTGCTCTGATCTTTATGATTTCTCTCTGTCTACTAACTTTGGGTTTTGTTTGCTCTTCTTGCTCTAGTTTCTTTAGGTGTAAGGTTAGATTGTTTATTTGGGATTTTTCTTGTTTCTTGAGGTAGGATTGTATTGCTATAAACTTCCCTCTTAAAAATGCCTTTGCTGCATCCCACAGGTTTTGGATAGTTGGGATTTCATTGTCACTTGTCTCTAAGTATTTTTTGATTTCCTCTTTGATTTCTTCAGTGTTCTCTTGGTTATTTAGCAGTGTATTGTTTAGCCTCCATGTGTTTGTGTTTTTTACAGTTTTTTTCCTGTAATTGATTTCTAATCTCATAGCGTTGTGGTCAGAAAAGATGCTTGATATGATTTCAATTTCCTTAAATTTACCAAGGCTTGATTTGTGACCCAAAATGTGATCGATCCTGGAGAATGTTCCATGTGCACTTGAGAAGAACATGTAATCTGCTGTTTTTGGATGTAATGTCCTATAGACATCTATTAAATCTAGCCGGTTTCTTGTGTCAGTTAAAGCTTGTGTTTCCATATTAATTTTCTGTCTGGATGATCTGTCCATTGGTGTAAGTGGGATGTTAAAGTCCCCCACTATTATGGTGTTACTGTTGATTTCCTCTTTTATAGTTGTTAGCATTTGCCTTATGTATTGAGGTGCTCCTATATTGGGTGCATATATATTTATGATTGTTATCTCTTCTTCTTGGATTGATCCCTTGATCATTATGTAGTGTCCTTTCTTGTCTCTTGTAATTTTTTTTTATTTTAAAATCTATTTTATCTGATATGAGTATCCAGTTTTCTTTTGATTTCCATTTGCATGGATTATCTTTTTCCATCCCCTCACTTTCCAATTGTATGTGTCCCTAGGTCTGAAGTGGGTCTCTTGGAGACAGCATACATGTGGGTCTTGTTTTTGTATCCATTCAGCCAGTCTGTGTCTTTTGGTTGGCACATTTAGTCCATTTACATTCAAGGTAATTATTGAGATGTATGTTCCTATTACCATTTTCTTTATTGTTTTGTGTTTGTTTTTGTAGGTCCTTTTCTTCTCTTATGTTTTCCACTTAGAGAAGTTCTTTTAGCATTTGTTGTAGGGATGGTTTGGTGGTGCCGAATTCTCTCAGCCGTTGCTTATCTGTAAAGCTTTTGATTTCTCTGTCGAATCTGAATGAGATCCTTGCTGGGTAGAGTATTCTTGGTTGTAGGTTCTTCCCTTTCATCACTTGAAATATATCATGCCACTCCCTTCTGGCTTGCAAAGGTGAGAAATCAGCTGTTAACCTGATGGGAGTTCCCTTGTATGTTATTTGTCTTTTTTCCGTTGTTGCTTTTAATAACTGTTCTCTGTCTTTAATTTTCGTCAGTTTGACTGCTATATGTCTTGGCATGTTACTCCTTGAGTTTATCCTGCCTGGGACTTTCTGCACTTCCTGGACTTGGGTGGCTATTTCCTTTCCCGTGTTAGGGAAGTTTTCAACTATAATCTCTTCCAGTATTTTCTTGGGTCCTTTCTCTCTCTCTTCTCCTTCTGGGACCCCTATAATGCAAATTTTGTTGTATTTAACATTGTCCCAGAGGTCTCTTAGGCTGTTTTCATTTTTTTTCATTCTTTTTTCTTTATTCTTTTCCACTTCAGTGATTATCACCATTTTTTCTTCCAGGTCACTTATTCACCCTTCTGCCTCAATTAATCTGCTGTTGCTTCCTTCTAGTGTATTTTTCATTTCAGTTATTGTGTTGCTTATGGCTGTTTGTTCTTTAATTCTTCTAGGTTTTTGTTAAACTTTTCTTGCATCTTTTTGATCTTTGCATCTAGTCTTTTTTCAAAGTCCTGGATCATCTTCACCATCATTATTCTGAATTCTTTTTCTGGAAGGTTGCCTATCTCCACTTCATTTCATTGCTTTTCTGAGGTTTTCTCTTGTCCCTTCATCTGGTACAAAGTCCTCTGCTTTTTCATTTTCTCTGTCTTTTTGTAGCTGTGGTTTTCAGTTCCACAGAATGAAATACTGCTGATACTGCTCAATACTGCTGTCTTGTGTAGCTTTTTTTGTCTCTTTTTAGTGAAACTTTGATAGGAACACTGCTGTCACAAATAGCTCAAACCCTTCTACAGCTCAGAATGCCCTTCCCTCACTGATTTCTCTGATCAACTCTTACTCAGACTTCAACAGGGAAGTCAATCAGAGGAAACATTTCTTTCTAAGTCCAAGTGCCTCAACCAGGGCTACTATCAAGGTTATAGAGAACTATACCATGGATATGTGAAGAAAAGTACTCAGAACTTGAAGTTTATGTGTCATGTCAGATGTCTTACATCCAGAACACATACATGAAGTCTTCTGAAATTAGTAGATTTGATATAAGAAAATATTAACATGAGAGGTAGGATTTTATTCAGTTTTGGGTTTTTGTTCATTATTTGTTTTACCTGGCATTAAGTAATTTAAAATATCTTTGTGTTACTCAAATAAATACAAGTGTAATATTGAAAAATATTATACAAAATGTTTTTGAAATTTTAATACCCAGTTGAAGTAATAAAGACAAGTAGTACTTGTGGTTGGCTGTGACCAAGAAGCTACAGGGTATTGTTTTATTCTTTCCTGTAAATAGTTCAATAAAGAAGCTTTAGAAATGTTATTCTGGACCATCTCAATTATGTCTTAGAAATCTTCAACATATGCTGTTTAAACAAGGTTAATAATTGTTTCTTTATTTGGGAAATAAGTGATTAATGGGCTTTGGTTTTAAAAAACTATATTTTACGAATGAACACGAATCTAGAGGATATTATGCTAAATGAAGTAAGCCAGACACAGAAAGGCAAATGCTGTATGATCTTATTTGTATGTGGATTCTAAAATAGTCAAACTCATAGAAGCAGAGAGTAGAATGGTGGTTGTCAGGGGCAGAAGGTAAGAGAAAATGAAAAGCGATTGGTCAAAGTTTCAGTTATAAAAGATGAAAGTTCTAGAGACCTAATGTAAAGCATGGTGATGACAGATCTTATATTAAATCTTCTCAACATAATACACACCATGGTAACCATGTAAAGGTGATAGGTAAATTACTTTGTTTTACTGCAGTGATCTGTTCACCACATATACACGTATCAAAACAACTGTACACCTTAAATACATACAATTTTATATGTCAAATATGTTTCAATAAGGTTGTTTAGAGAATGTAAGCAAAATAATTTAAAATCAAAAAAGAATGAACATATTTTAAAAGTTTGTTATTGTTGTTGTTAATTTGGGAAACCTAATTTAACCTAAGAAATGTATCAATTATTTGAACTATACAGTCTTCTCTTCACAAAATCCAACTTTCCGGAGACAAAGGAAGTTGAATGCCAATCATTGTATATTTATGTCCATCAAATGTATCTTTTCTTAATGCGAGTTAATAGACATTATTGAGCACCTAAATTTTCACAAGCTCCCTATCAGCCTCTAAGAGTGGGATATAATAAATACTTTAGTGGGTATGCTCATAACTAATGTGAAATTTATCTTTCTCTTAGCAGATGAGAATAAATTAGGAAACATTTGATGATTAAAAATAAAAACAAAACAGTCCTGAAAATGTTCTAAAATCATAGATGTGGATGTTTAGTGGGTTTTCACAGAAAGAATAAGAATATCCGCATGTCTGTTTAGTGGGAAAAACCCTATCAAATCTGATCCCAATTAGAAGTGACTGCTTCCACCCCCTGAGAGAAATATAATTCTCCTTCCTTTATCACAGCACAGCAGAAATTCTAGTGCATAAAAATAGCCCATTCAGGGGAAGAGAGAGGGAAAGATAGAGACAGAGACTATGACCTGAAGAGCTCACTGGCAACTGCCAGGTTATGGAGAGCAGCCTGCATATACACCTTCATACAGTGTGGTACTGGGGAAAATTTAAGAATATTCTTAAGCACAACTTGACATTTAAGGCCAGCAGCACAGAAACAACATCATAGAGTTGACTTTCTAGGGCAAATATCACAGGGGACACACAATAGGGTCAGTAGAAAATGGAGGGAAAGGAATTGATCTAGTATGTTCTTGTGGCCACGCAGACCAAAAAGGCTCTTCAGGTGACTTTGAAGTTTTTGGCGATTGTTACTTTTCAATGCATTTGTGTGTGTATACCTGGGTATATAAACTGACATCCCTATATCATCTTCATTCAATGGTTCAACTAGTTTATTTCTAATGAATCTTTTTATTTTTTGTAAAATCTGGAACAGGTATATTGAATATGAATGTGGCCCCATCAGAATCAAGAATTGGGTGAGAGAAATCAGGCAAATGAAATCTCTTAAAGTATGCTATCATAATAAGATAATTTTTTTTTCCTCTCTAACTGTGCTACACATTCTATTTTAGCTAAACAAATGCCTTTTATCATATTCTATTACATATAATTCACTTCAAATTCTCTGGCCATTAAAATGTCTATTCTCGGTGATTTTCCTATTAATTTATTTTAGTTGGTTTGTCTCATGTGAAGTTGTTCTATTTCTGAACTTATAGCTTTGTGGTAGGATAGCTAATATCTTCCTGTCCACACAGGGTAGGCTGGATAAGACACATGCGATTAGTTTATGAAATGGAATATGCCTTGTCATACGAGGCTTGAATGAAGCACCTTAAATTGGCATCCGTGCAATTGAACAGCAGTCATTCCCTGCTTAAGGCAATATATAGTTTATTTCTCTTTCATTCTTGGTGGCCAGCCCTACTTAGGGAAGCTTCCTGAGGAACGATGACCATTAATATAAATTTGAAGTCAGAGAAAAGATGAACATGGAAAATTGCCATGCTGTGCCAGCATGTTCTGACAGACCTCTGTGGTTTAGCATCCTTCCCTGACAGTATGAATTATAATTAACTCATAGACATATGGAAGGCAACTGAATGTCATTTGAGCTGTCTACATATGGAGGAGGACATATGAAAATAAAGAAATGGAAAAGTGTTTCTAAAACCATCATCAGGAGGCGAAATGATAGGACAGTGCTGTGGGTGGATGCTGTAAACTATTGCTCCGGAGAGAATAGTGTCATATAAGAGCATACTCTTCCCAGGAGCTCATCATCTTGCCGCCCCTCAACAGGTGGCCATCCTGACAACTCAACCTGTATGGCCTCTATTACCTGATTTGTTTATGGGAGTCAAAAGACCAAAGGGTCTTCCTGGAACAGAGACTTGATATGACTCAGAAAACAATATATAATACATCAATCCTGGATTTCAGGTGAATACAATCCTGGGGTGAAACTTTGGAGCTGCCTCTTTTAAGGAGGAGGTGATGGTCTTCCACATAAAATAGCATCATGGGAAGGAGGGACTTTGGGTGGTGACAGGAATGATAGGAGCAGATAATGTGATTTGGCTACACAAAGCCTCGCCTATCTCCTCTTTCTTTTTTGTTTTCTTCTATCATAAAGTCTGGGGACAGAAATTACTCAGTTTTCCAACCTACTTTGTCACCATTTCTGGTGATGAGTTGAATTAAGTGTGTCATACAAACTTATTGATTTCCCAGTGCTTGTGAAAGTTATGTTTATAGTATACTGTAGTCTACTAAGTGTGCAATAGAATTATGTCTAAAACATGTACATACCTTAATTAAAAAAATACTGTTGCTAAGAAATGCTAACCCTCATCTAAGCATTCAATGAATCATAATCTTTTTGTAATAGTATCTTCAAAGATTTCTGAAATCAGATCGCCATAACAAACATAATAATATTGAATTTTGAGAACTACCAGAATGTGTCACAGAGACATGAAGTGAGCAAACGTCGTTGGAAAAATGGCAAAAATAGATTTGTTTGACATAGTGTTGCCACAAACATTTAATTTGTAAAACACCTAATATCTGTGAGGCACAACAAAGCAAAGCACAATAAAAAGGTTGTGCCTGTGTACATTTATTTATGTGATGATTGCCTTAAAGTCAGTTTTCCCTATGGGGCTGCAAGTTTCTATTTTACATTTCTCTATCTCCAGCAATTTGCACATTATCTGACACGTAGCATAGACACTCAGTAATTATTTGCAGAATGAGTGAGTATATGAAACAAAATATCAATCAACTTTCTTTAGATATGTGATTTGGTGGCCTCCTGACACTGAAATAAAATTTCAGTGGAAAAGAGAGATGATCAGATAAGACGTTTAACTGCTAAATAAACTAGTTTCTTTTTTTAACTTAAATTTTCTTCCACTCGCAGTTGAGGTGGTTTTTCTCCCCTGTTAATGATCAGTCTCTCCACTTGTTCTTTGATCCCACACCTTCTCATATTCTCAAGAATCTTACTCTTTTAGCTATTGGAATACAAATATCACCCCTGGGTAGCAAAATCAAGGAAGAAATATTAAATCTAAAATGACTAAAAAGAGGAGTGTGAGTTCAATTCTGTTTTTATTTAATAGCCGCATATGTACCTAAAAGAGAGTTGATAATTCTTATCCAAAGTCAAAAATTTATAACTTCTTCCCATGTAGCTGAATTTCCTCAATTAGCATGGCATAGGTGTATCTATTTGTATATGAGTTTTCATCTATCATATGGAAGATACTATTGTCTTAAGAATTATTTATTTATAAAATCCATGAGAATGATGCTAAAATACATTAATTTTCAAATCAAAGCTAAAAGTCATCTGATTGTTTTAACTTTTTTTGTTTGTTCTTCTTTCCCTGGTTTGTTTAGGTGTAAGGTTAGATTGTTTATTTGGGATTTTTCTTGTTTCTTGAGGTGGGATTGTATTGCTATAAACTTCCCTCTTAAAAATGCCTTTGCTGCATCCCATAGGTTTTGGATAGTTGTGTTTTCATTGTCACTAGTCTCTAAGTATTTTTTGATTTCCTCTTTGATTTCTTCAGTGTTCTCTTGGTTATTTAGTAGTGTATTGTTTAGCCTCCATGTGTTTGTGTTTTTTACAGTTTTTTTCCTGTAATTGATTTCTAATCTCATAGCGTTGTGGTCAGAAAAGATGCTTGATATGATTTCAATTTCCTTAAATTTACTAAGGCTTGATTTGTGACCCAAAATGTGATCAATCCTGGAGAATGTTCCATGTGCACTTGAGAAGAACATGTAATCTGCTGTTTTTGGATGTAATGTCCTATAGACATCTATTAAATCTAGCCGGTTTCTTGTGTCAGTTAAAGCTTGTGTTTCCATATTAATTTTCTGTCTGGATGATCTGTCCATTGGTGTAAGTGGGATGTTAAAGTCCCCCACTATCATTGTATTACTGTCGATTTCCTCTTTTATAGTTGTTAGCATTTGCCTTATGTATTGAGGTGCTCCTATACTGGGTGCATATACATTTATAATTGTTCTCTTCTTCTTGGATTGATCCCTCGATCTTTATGTAGTGTCCTTTCTTGTCTCTTGTAACATTTTTTATTTTAAAGTCTATTTTATCTGATATGAGTATTGCTACTCCAGCTTTCTTTTGATTTTCATTTGCATGGAATATCTTTTTTCCATCCCCTCACTTTCAGTCTGTATGTGTCCCTAGGTCTGAAGTGGGTCTCTTGGAGACAGCATATATATGGGTCTTGTTTTTGTATCCACTCAGCCAGTCTATGTCTTTTGGTTGGCACATTTAGTTCATTTACATTCAAGGTAATTATTGAGATGTATGTTCCTATTACCATTTTCTTTATTGTTTTGTGTTTGTTTTTGTAGGTCCTTTTCTTCTCTTATGTTTCCCTCTTTTAGCTGTTGCTTGTCTATAAAACTTTTGATTTCTCCATCGAATCTGAATGAGATCCTGGGTAGAGTATTCTTGGTTGTAGGTTCTTCCCTTTCATCACTTGAAATATATCCTGCCACTCCCTTCTGGCTTGCAAAGTTTCTGCTGAGAAATCAGCTGTTAACCTGATGGGAGTTCCCTTATATGTTATTTGTCATTTTTCCATTGTTGCTTTTAATAACTGTTCTCTGTCTTTAATTTTTGTCAATTTGACTGCTATATGTCTTGGCGTGTTTCTCCTTGGGTTTATCCTGCCTGGGACTCTCTGCGCTTTCTGGACGTGGGTAGCTATTTCCTTTCCCATGTTAGGGAATTTTTCAACTATAATCTCTTCCAGTATTTTCTCGGGTCCTTTCTCTCTCTCTTCTCCTTCTGGGACCCATAATGTGAATGTTGATGCATTTAATGTTGTCTCAGAGGTGTCTTAGGCTGTCTTCAGTTCTTTTCATTCTTTTTCCTTTATTCTTTTCTGCATCAGTGATTATCACCACTCTGTCTTCCAGCTCACTTATTCGCCCTTCTCCCTCAGTTAATCTGCTGTTGGTTCCTTCTAGTGTACTTTTCATTTCAGTTAGTGGGTTGCATATCTCTGTTTCTTCTTTAATTCTTCTAGGTCTTTGTTAAACTTTTCTTGCATCTTTTTGATCTTTGCATCCAATTTTTTTTCAAAGTCCTGGATCATCTTCACCATCATTATTCTGAATTCTCTTTCTGGAAGGGTGCCTATCTCCTCTTCATTTAGTTGTTTTTCTGGCATTTTATCTGGTCCCTTCATCTGGTACAAAGTCCTCTGCTTTTTCATTTTCTATATCTTTCTGTGGCTGTGGTTTTCAGTTCCACAAGATGAAATACTACTGATACTGCTTGATTCTGCTGTCTGCCCTCTCGTGGAGGAAGCTGTCTAGGAGGCTCCTGGGTGCTTCCTGATGGGAGGGACTGATGGTGGGTTGGTCTGGGTGGGCGGAGCTCAGTAAAACTTTAATCTGATTTGGTGGGTGGAGCTCAGTGACACTTTAATCTGCTTGTCTGCCAATGGGTGGGGCTCTGTTCCCACCTTGGTGGTTGTTTGGCCTGAGGCGACCCAGCACTGGAGCTTACAGGCTCTTTGGTGGGGCTAATAGTGGACTCTAGGAGGGCTCTCACCAATGAGCACTTCTCAGAACCCCTGCCACAGTGCCCCTGTCTCCTCCATGAGCCATAGCTGCCCCCCACCTCTGCAGGCAACCCTCCAACACCAGCAGGTAGGTCTGGTTCAGTCTCCTGTGGGGTCACTGATCCTTCCGCCTGGGTCCTGGTGAGCACAATTTTGTGTGTGCCCTCCAAAAGTGGAGTCTCCATTTCCCCCAGTCCTGTGGGGGTCCTGCAATCAAATCTTGCTGGCTTTCAAAGTCTGATTCTCTGGGGATTCCTCCTCCCATTGCTGCACACCCAGGTTAGGAAGCCTGACATGGGGCTCAGAACCCTCAGGATTCTGCAGTATAACTGTTCTCCAGCTTGTGAGTCACCCACCCAGCATTTACGGGATTTGATTTTAACATGATTGGGCCTCTCCTACCATCTCATTGTGGCTTCTCCTTTGTCTCTGGATGTGGGTTTTTTTTTTTTTTTTTTTTTTGGTGAGTTCCAGTGTCTTTCTATCGATGATTGTTCAGCACTTAGTTGTAATTCCAGTGCTCTTGCAAGAGGGTGTGAGTGTGCGTCTACCTACTCTGCCATCTTGATTGTTCTCTTTAATTTTTTTTGACAACACCAACAACTCGATGGTTCTTCACTTAACATATGAGTAGTATATTACAACTGAGTCAGCTGGAATGAATGGAAGATTATGGTGAAAATGTGCCACCTTGTCCCCATCATTCTCTTCCATTTTCTTCTTCTTTTGCCATATTATGTAAAAAACTCATTTATAACTCAGAATAGTCTAGACCACTGCTGTGACCATGCTGGTCTTTTTATCTTCTGGCATGAAAAGCTTCAACTAAAAAAGCTGAAAGATGTCATCTGATGAGAAAAGCCCAGAATCAACTCTGTAATGGGTCTAAGATTGGTTTTCCATACTTCTCCAATATTTGGTTTGTTATTAAATGCTCAGATTATTTGCTTTTTAAAATTTATATTGTTAATGAGCTGATACAGAAATGTAGAATTAATTATGTAGCCATTTAAATACAGTTTTCCCCAAACTGCTAGGTTGGAAACAGGGAACTATGTCTTACTCATGTCTTAATTTTTATCACCATATCAAAGCTAACCTTAATTGAACACTTAATTTGTACTCTATGCTTTATAAAGTGCTTTACATTGTGTTTTAATTTTATCTTAATCATTATAATATTTCTATGAGGTAGGTTTTATAGTTGCTACAAACAGTATATAACTAAGAGACTCAAAAGTTTTAATAGCTTGTCCAGCCTTATAGAGCTAGTTAATGACAAGCCTGAATTTGTGAACCCAGTTTACTCTGATCTCAAAACTGGATTTCTAAATTGTTTATACTGCTTATGTAGTACTACATGTACTAGTTTTGAAAAAAATAAATGTGATGTAATGTTTGAGAAATAAGTGGCTAGAGTTTGCCTTTTTCACAGAAACAATAGAATAAAATTATACTTCAGAGATGTGTACTATAACCAGAGAAATTCAGTGTGTTAAATAAGTACATTTCTTTAGAAATTATTTCAAGCTTTTGATAGTTTCTATTTCATGCAGAGAATGGCATTGGTATAGAATGGTTCGATAGCATGTCATTCAAAAACAGAATTTATGGTCCAATAATTTAAGTACAAGCACTTGAAATCCTTGTTGAAATCAAGTGAGCTCAAAATAAGTCTTTATTTGATATGTAGCCCAGAGGGTATCACCAACAATAGTGTCAAGTAAAACTGATATGCAAAGAAAGCTGCAATATTGCTCAGCTCACTAGGTTGCAATGAAGGAATCTGCCAACGCTAAGCACACTGGTACCTATAAAATACACTATCCCACTTACACTGTCTACATGTAACTTTAGCATTTTCCATTAGATTTACTTTTAAAATTATGGATGAGTTCATCTTGGGAAGATGATCATACTTTATCTTAAAATAATATTTTGTGATACTTAAATTCATAAAACCTACTTTTTAAAATGCAAACATTAGTAATCTATAAGAATTATCGATCATTAAAGAGTCCACATATATTAAAATAGTCTACATATATTAAAAATGAGATCCTTTTGAAAGTTTAAATGAATACTCAATTGTATGCGAGCAAATAAATGCATTGAGAATTTAACTCATTTTTCGTGAAAATTGTTTGCCTGAACTTTGGGCAAGAGGACCCCTCTTCACCCTGCTTTAATAAGTACATAATTAAAGTTACATATGCAAAAGATATAATTTATTTCTTTAAGGTGATTTTAACAGTTTTATTAAGGTAAGTTTTATAAGTACTTTTATATCTAAAATCAATGATTTTTAGTAAATTTTCATAATTCTACAGCAATTATTACACTCTTGAATATAGATTAGGCTGTTTCCTCTAATCTTTTGTGAACTAAGGCAAAAAATTAATCAGTCATTTACTTAAAAATTCATAAAAATTTAATTTGATATATTTTATACGAAGATACTGAGGTGGGTATGAGGATACAAAGAGTAATCAACAAAAATAACAGTTAACAATAAATGAGTTCTTCCTATGTCTCAGACACCATTCTAAGCATGTTACATGTATTAATAATGTTCCTTCTCACAACAGCACAAGATGTTTGAATAAACTGGTCACAAAGCATTAGAAAAATTTGGCTGTTTTCACCCAATTAATAAAAGATGTTGCAGAATATCATAACTACATTCAATAATCCTGTGGAAAATTAAAACTAAGAATAAAATAAATCTTCATCACCCATATCCCTCTGTAGCTAAAGCTCAGTTGTCCTGAATTCCTTCAGAGAAAGAGGCAGGTGAGACAGAGAGAGTGTCTGCACATCTTCATCTCTGATTTTATCTTTAACCACCTCCAAGTATGTTCCATCCCTGTTGCTCTGCTGAAATTCCTTCTTCAAAGATATCAGGGCCTGCATGTTATCGTATGCAGTAGTCAGCTCTCAGGAACATCCCATTATGTACAGTTACAACTCTTTTCTTTAACAATGTCTTCTCTGGGCTTCCATAATACCATAATTACTAGTTGTAGTTCTACCTCTGCTTCTTATGGGGCTCTTTTGTTCTAGAGTTGTTTTTTATGCAACCTCTGAATGCTATAGGCCCCTAAGTTTCTGTCTTTGGCTGCTTATTTTCTTTTGGTTCTAAACTCTCTCCCTGGATGGTCTGCAAATTTTGAAGCATAACTACGCCATTGAAATCTGCATTCCTATCTATATGTGTGATCTATCCACCCTTAAAACTCATCTATTTGACATTTCTTTTTGGATGTTTAATACCCATCTCAATCATAACATAACAGAAACAGAACCATTTTTTTTATTTCACTGCCCCAAGCACAAACACATTTTTCTTTAGTCTTCAAGTTTCTGTATGTACTCTTCTGCTGTTTAATGTTTCTGAACAATCATTCCACCCCTTGCTCACTTCTTTCCAGCAGAAGGAGAGTGAATTTTATGATGGATGAATGGAACTTTCTCTTTCTCTTTCTCTCTCCCTCTCTCCCTCTCTCTCTCCAAAAGGAAACAAACTACCATGGTGTGAACTGACTAGGGGCTGCTAGGAGGAGAAAGCTATATTATAACAACAAATGCAACAACAAACTCAATCCTATCACCACAAGAAATTGAATTTCACCAACAATCTGAATAAGGTTGGAAGAAGACCTCAAGCTCCAAATGAGAACCGTAGCCTGGCTGGCATTTTGTTTCCACTTTTCTGAGACCTGTGAAGAGGATCCCACTAAGCCGGACTCATGATCCACCGAAACTGTGAGGTCATAAATTAGTGCTGTTTTATGCCAACAGCTTTGTGGTCATTTGTTACATGGCAACAGAAAACTAAACAAGTCTGTTGGCTTTTCTCAGTTTTTTGTTTTAAATATTCTGGTTATCTTTCATCAGTATTTTTGCTGTGGCTACTACTGATCTCACTTTATTACTTCTAACTACTGTTTCCTGAATATCTCCTCTGCCTTACATACTTTTCAAATATTTTTTTTTCTAATACGCATTAGATTGAGGTAAACTGGTTCTCACTATCCTAAGATGAAAATAACCACATTTTAATAGCTATAATCTCTACTTAATAGACTGTCAAAAAGTTGCTCATCTTACATTTTCCCTCAGATATTTTTGAACAGCCCTCAGAGTTCTCGGGTCCCTAAGTCCCTACTGTTCTGTCTTCCTCGTCAGGCCACCACATTATGCCTACGATGCTGCTGAACTATTTGTGATTTTTTTCCAACAATAAATCATATTTTCCACTAGTAATTACCACCACTGTCAATGTCCCTATGGACTTGGGGAAAGAAGGTCCAACCCAAATTTTGCTACTTAATTCAAATTTTAGATCTGATCCATCCATAACTGCTTCTATTACAACTTAGACAAAGTTATATATGTTAAAATATTCTACTTAAATTTTAGAAAATGGAAGAGAAAGATTAGAAAAGAGCATACAAATACTGTCTGGACTCAACATATAATTAATTATTTTAATAAGCCAGGTTCTAAATCTCTAAACTGCTAGCCCAATTCATATAGCATTGTTTTCCCCAACTTCCATGTGTAATTCTTTTTTAATTTATTTATTAATTTTGTGTTGGAGGGTCATATGTGTAAATCACAGAAACCAAATTCAAAATAACTTAAATCAAAAAAGGAATCACACCAAGGTGTCTGAAGAAATACATTAAGAAGACCAAAGCCTTGGAAATAAATGGAAACAGAAACCCAGCATCCTCAGGTCTCTGGATTTTTCTGCTTTATGCATTTGCTTTGTTCTTTGCTTTCCATCTGAAGGTTGACTTCCTCCACTTCTTTCACTCAGGCAGTGAAAAACATGGCTGATGGAAGCTTCTGAATTTTACATAATGTCACTTCAGACACTCCTGGAGACAAACTCCCTTCCTCAGTTTCAGTTCCAAAATTCCAAAGGGTGAATACCAATTGCCCCAGAATGAGTTAAATTCTCACCTATGAACTATTCAACTAAGCAGCATTGTGGCATGATGATGGCACATATGTTAACATTCACAGTAACCATGTAGAGTGTGTGTGTTTGTGTGTGTGTGTGTGTGTGTGCACACGTGCCTGTAGAGGCAGGTGGGGCTGAGGAGAAAGTTTAATGGGGACTGATTTTCAGAGAATTTGTGATGAGTAGTACAGATACTGGGGTGCTGAGTACAAACAATCCCTATAACTAACCCATGACATGTATGCTCTTAACTCAGTTTTGGCCTCTTTTCTCATTATAAGAAACCAACCAAAAAATACTAAGGACATACCTTTTATTGGGCACTATACATCTCTGAGAACCTCAATCCATAGGGTTTACTTACTTGAGTTCACTTAAAAAACAATTATTACATACTTGCTCTACTCTGTGTTGAGGTTTAAAATATAGAGACAATTAAGAAACACTTCTTCCCATGAGCATCCAGCCTAGAAATGGAGGCAGGCACATAATTGATATTTCAGTGCAGTACACTAGGGAGGAAAACTCAAAGTGCAGTCAAGAAGCAAATAAAAGAGCTATCAAATCTGCATGGGTAGTTCAGTAATGATTTCCTAGACCAGAATGGGAGTTGACTCAGGTTTACTGCTGAAAAAAAGCCAGAAAATGAAAAGTTCAAGAAATTGGACATAAAAGGTGAGAAAACACAGTGTGCAAAGGCATAGAGATATCAGAAAGCATGTGAGTTTAGGCATTTATTTATACCAATATTGATTTTTTTTAAATTTAAAGTTAGTTTAAATTTCCATCAAAATAATGCATGCAGAAAGTTTAAAGTCAATTAGTTCAACAAGGCTGATTATGTAAACATCTGTATGTCCTAACCATTTAACTCCCCACAGAGACAAATACTTAAAACTCTTTTAGCTAATTCTATGGTGTTTACCACAATATTGATACCTAACATGCTTATATAACCACTTATTGATTTTTCAGTATTAGCCTTTATCTATTGACTTCCTAAATGAGACTCTAACTTTCCTTTACCACCTCTACACCCTCATCCTCATAATTCTCTCTCTCTCTCTCACATACACACACACACACACACTCACACACACTCACACACACACACATCATCTTTCTAACATAGTTATAATTTTTGTTAAAACAAGATGGTGTTACCAGTCTGACTATTAAATATACTATATTTTGGTTAGTATGTTTCCTCAAAATCTTATTAGTATTAGTTATTAGTTTTCCCCTTCGAGCTTTTAATAGCTATATATATATACTCATTTAATATGCACAAGGGTACTATGAGCTAGTACTGTTATGCTTGCTTTACAGATGAAGAAACTAAGGCTCAATAAATGGGTAAGGTCACACAGCTAGAACAGTAGAGTGGTATTTGAATTCAAGGACTCTAGCACCAACAGCCAGTTGCACATTAAACCATTATTTTATGATGATTCTCAGTTGTAATAACTTTTTCTGATGTGTTTGTTATTGACTTACCTTTAGCGCTTATGACATCATTACTCTAAAATTCTCCTTCCATTGTGTAAATCCTTTCTCTATACATTCAAACCCATGATGTGTCCTATAAATTTTGTCTTCTGACTGGAACCTTCTCACTGACTTCAGAAAAGACTGGTGGTTCTTGAGTTTTCTTTGTGGGTTATATATTCTTAATTTCCAAAAATTCTTTCTTGTTATCTGAGGATCTTTACTTATAGCAATCTGTCCTCATTTCGTGGAAATTGCATTTTTAAAAAATGTCTTCTCCTAAATGGTGCCTCTTTCCACCAAGTAGCTCTTTGGTTTGCTTGTTTGTTTGCTGTCATTCCAATCAGAGCTGGATGATCTGCAGCTATCTCCTAAATATGAGACAGAACATCTAAAAGCTAGTTAGAAGTTCTGAGTCTATAGGAGGGGTTTTCTTCTATGGTCTTTATTAACACATGATCTTCTTAAAGGTTTCCTCACAGAAACTGATTATCAGTGCCTTATTCTGGGCTCTGCTTCTGGGAGAATGCAAATTCTTTACACAGCATATAAATTTCACTTAATCATCAGGTTGTTTGAATGATACCACCTCCCTCAATGCTACACTTAAAAAAAAAAAAATTCTCCAAGGGGTCAATATTCTGTCTTCTGTCACTGTGGAAATGTAGCTGCTCATTTACCTGATGTGCAGGGAAGGAATCTGTGAGTCTTACTCCACGTTAGCAGTCTTTCAATTTGTGAATTTTTAGTGCATCCTCACGCTTCTACTTCCAGAAGTAGCTGGTGGAAACGATCTTGAACCTTTAGGGGACCCTGTGATGTGCATAGAATTTCTCCTCCACATTCTCACTTATAGCTTGGGCTTTAGCTTCCTCCAGCATTCTAAACCTGTTATCATCCAGCTCACTTATCATCCAGCTACTCCCAGGCCCACCCCACCCCCATCAGTTTACTCATTAAAATTCCATTTCCATTTTATAGTGTTTTAGAAAAGAGAGCACTAAAGGCATATACTCAATATACCTTGTTATTATTTGGTCAATATTGTTAATCTGTATATTGTATTCTGATTTATGTTTTATTTTGTTTTCATACAGTGGCTTCTTAGTATATATAAATTGCTGCAATAACATATATCACAATATTAGATAATTAAACTAACAATTATTGCAACGTAAAATTTATCCCCTAATCAGTTTTTGCTAATAAAATAAATTAAGAAATTTATTGCATAAGGTGGCCACTTTTTATTGTTGCTAAAAAATGCCAAATAAAAATATCCACCATAAACTATCACTGTAGTGTTGTTAAAGACATTGTAGCACCAAAAAGAACAAATATAATCATGAAATAAAGGGCAATAATCCACACTATAAAAACTCACGTCAACACAAAATTTTCTTAATTTTTAAAAAAATTTGTAACATGTTGGCATAAACTTTATCATGGACCAATGAAGGTGTCAAGGCATCACTGCCCTCCGTAGCTGATATGTCCACCTCAGGTTGTACCATTAGGGAATTGTGGTACACGGATTCATTGGAATGAGCAGGACCTGTACAGCTCTAAGCAGAGTTCAGCACCTTCTGTCTTAATTAAAAAAAAAAAAGGAAAGAAAAAAGAAAATCTCATAGGTTGGAATAATTCTAAACTTACAAAAAAAGTTGCAAAGATAACACAGATTTTTCCCATTACCCTTTGCCTAGTTTCCCCTAATACTAACATCTTGTATAAGCATGGTATATTGCAGAAAACTAAGAAACTAACATTTGCACTGTATTATTAACAAAGCCCCAGGCTTTATTCAGGTATCACCAGTCTTTATACACTGTCGTTTTTATGCTCAGGGATTCCATGCAGGTTAGCAGTGGCATTTATTCATCATGCCTTCTCCACCTTCGTGGTCTGTGATGATGCCTCAGTGTTTGCCTTGTTTTTCATGACCTTACCAGTTTTAAGGAATATTGGTCAAGTATTTTCTGGTGTGTTACTCAATTTTGTCTGACACTTCTCTCACGATTGGACTGGGTTTATAGGTTTGGGGAATGATCCCACAGAGACGAATACCCTTCAAATCACATTTTATCATCTGGCACATGATATCAACATGAGTTATCACTGATGACGTTAACCTTGACTAATTGATTAAGGTAGTTTGTGCCAGGTTTTTGCACTGTAAAGTTACTATTTTTCCTTTTCTACATTCTATTCTTTGGTAGTGTGTTACTGAATGTAACCCACACTCAAGCAGAGACGATTAACCTCTGGTTTCTGGAAGGGGGATAGCTACAAACATTGTTTGGAATTCATATATAAGATTGGTCTTTCTGCCTTTCTTTCTTTCTTTTCCTTTCTTTCTTTCTCTCTCTTTCTTTCTTTCTTTTTCTCTTTCATCATTATGGACCGTGTGTATTTAAGATGTAAATAGGATTAAAATCTAACTTGCATTTTTTAAAACATTTTGTTGTTTAAATTACTCCAGCTTCGGAAATTGGGAAGTCTTTTAGGTTGGCTGCTCTGTCCCTTTGATCCTGTTGTCTTTTGATTACTTCCTGGTTGCTGACACTAAAAGACACTCATATTTATTCTCCCTGCCTAAGCTGTAGGATCAATCATTTTTCTCAGGATCCCTAGAAAACTGAAAAATTGCCTTTTATTGGACAAGAATATTTAGAAATCAAAATCACAATGCTGGGCTGCTTATTGTAATTGGGGTGTCACTTTTTATAGACTATCTTCACTGAAAGCTAGAAAATGTAGTAACCTACATATACACACTATAGCTGTAATTATTTTTGTGTCTATCAGTATTGTGCACCATAAGTTTATGCTGATATCTCTGACTTAAATCTAGTACCACACGATTTATTCTAGTTTTCCCCTGCTTGTTTGTTTGTAACTTTTTTCTCTGTCAGTGAGAAATCTAGACAGCATCATCTATTCACTCATTTGTTCAGTCTAAGCATAGAGGTAAACCATTTTCTGAGTTTTTGACACGTATCATTGTGAGAAACAAGCTTATCAATCAGAGCACAATGTTTACTTCCGTTCTTTTTGTCTTTAACCTTGTAGCTTCCACTCAGGGCACTAGTTTCCAAAGTTACTTAAGTCAGTTCCCTTCATACATTTGTTATACAATTAGATTGATTTGTCAAAGTCTGCATTTGATCCCAGAATCTCCCAAAACACTGTTTCTGTATTTGCATAAGTTAATATTAACTCCTTGTGGTGTATAGCTCTATGGATTTTCCAAACTCATAAAGACATGTTTCCTACAGCAGCACTGTACAGAAGTTCCTTCATGCTAAAAATTCCTTTGTGGGTCTTCTTTATAGTCAATCATTTCACCTCTGACTCCTGATCAGTTGTCCATCCCTATAATTTTACCTTTTTCTGAAATAATATAAATTGAATTATTCAATATGTAGTCTTGTGTCTACATAGGGTCTGGCTACATTGTATCTTCTTACACTTAAGAAAATATATTCCAGACATCCATGTTTGTAAATCATTAGATCATTTCTTTTTATTGCTAAATTTCATGGATCCACCATAATTTGTTTATTCACCAGTTGAAGGAAATCTGGTTTGCCCCAGTTTTTGGTTACAATGAATAAAGCTATGAAAATATACGTATATGTTTTTGTATAAACATAAGTTTTGTATGTACTTGGGGGAATGGAATACATAGAAGTGTAAATAAACCTTAGGTTGTCTGATAAGTCTATGTTTAACTTTATCAGAAACTTCCAAACTGTCTTCCAAAGTGGCTGTGTTTTTTTTTTTTTTTGCATTTCACCAGCAGTGAATGAGTGTCTTTGTTACTCTGTATTCTTCTCAGTATTTGGTACTGTTATTTAAAAAAAAAAAATCTATTATAATAGGTGTTTAGTGGTAACCAATTATTGTAATCTGTATTTTCCTGAAGACAAATGATATCTTTCCATGTGCTGTTTTTCATCTGTATATCATATTTTTTGAAATGTCTATTCAGAACTTTTGCCATGTTTTTATTGTTTTTTTTATTGTTGAATTTTAAGAGTTTTAAATATATTCTGGATGTGAGGTCTCTATCAGATAATGTGATTTGCTAATATTTTCCCCCAGGCTGTGACCTCTATTTTCATACTCTCAAGAATCACTTTCCAAGAGCATTAGTTTTTCATTTTGGTAAATCCAATTTATCAATTGTTTTCATGGATCATCCTTTTGGCTGTGTATCTGAAAACTAATGGTCAAACCAAAGGTCACACAGTTTTTCTGGGTCCTAGATTACTGAGACCAAGAACTACTCTGTGATCAATCCCACCTCTTAGAAAAGTTGTAGCATCTCTTTAGAGCATTACAAAATTCTTGTTCTTTCTCTATTGACTCCTGACGTATCCCCATAGCCCATTGAAAAGTTATCTATGTTTGTAAAAAGTTGTTATGTTTTATCTAGCATCCTTAGGTATTTTTAGTAGGAGAGTTTTTAAGTTATTTTGTCAATCACTTTGCCAGAAAGAGAAATTGTGTGTGTGTGTGTGTGTATACGTGTGCATATGTGTGAGAGCTCGGGAAATTTACATTATGAGCCACAGTTTCTTAATCTATCATATGAAGATAATAATAATACAAGCCACATAGAGTTGTAAAGATTAAACAAGGAAATGCATAAAGAGTAAGTTGTTCATTAAATGATGGTTTTTTTTTTTTTCTCAAAGATCTCATTCCCTATGTTTATATTAAGAGGCCAGTAAGTAATTACCAGTTGTGAATTCTATTATATGATATGCCAACTAAGAAAGTGTTTATGTATTTTGGGCAAGTCTTTTTTCTCTAAAACCTAATAGATTTATTTTATTACATTATGAATTATGAATTATACATGAAATATTTTAGATGTAATTGCTGATTAAATTATTTTTAAAAGTCACACTTGTAAAAGTAGTCAGCTTACGTGATTATTCAGATGCAATGACACCTGGAGTCATTGAGACTCCTATTGTCATAATGCTATGTCTAACATATGTTGTGTGATTGTCGAATTGATTTATTATATGAAAATGTAGGCCACACAATGAGCTCTCAAGCCTTGAGGTTAATAGAGATCTGGCCATCTTACCACAACACATTCATAAAGCTTTATTTTAAATTTGTTCTGAAAATATAGTGAAGGGTATGATGATATTTTTAAAAACCATATTTTGTGTTACAGTTTCCCCATTATATTTACATAATTTAGAGTCAGATTTTTTTTCAGACACCAAATTTACCACCTCCAATCTGCAGTCTGGAAATCAATAGCATTCTCTTGCACCTTCTAACCTCATAAGCAATTAAACATTTGAAATATAAACTTAGCCTAAAATTGTGTTGACAAGTGACTTGACCACATCTGTCCTGGAATCTGCAGCCAAAATAGTAAGAACACATTCGTAAGGAAAGTAATCAGATGTGATTAAAGTGCAAGACAAACCAGGAACCAATCTACTCAGTTATTTTACAGGGAAGTGTAATTTTAAAAAAATATTTTAGTTTCTATAATTCATCTTGTGGAAATACAAAATGAAAACATTGGGCATTTTCACAGTCAAATTGTAATTGTCATCAAAAATAATAAAAGCAGTTCTGTGTATATAACCCATAGTAAGTGTTGAATAAATATCCATAAAAGAATAACTAGTTAATTTAATACTGTTTTCATATAGAGTATAATTAATTTTCAAAATGTGAATTGGTCGTTATTTTACTTAATTTATACAAAAGTTAATGACTGCTGTATGCAAGGCATTTATACTTAGTGTTTTGCGTGCACTATTTCCTTTAGTCCCCATAGCAAACCTATGGCTTACACGCTGAGGCATAGAAAATTTAAGTACACATCCAAATTCACACAACTAATACTGTAGAGTCAAGATTAGAGTCAAGGCTCAGGCAGTGTGGCCTTAATTTTTTTTACTCCCTTTATAGAAAAAGGACGTATAAAAAGATTAATATCATAGAGAGGCAGATGCACTGTTTTTAACTAAAAAGAATGAAGATGTTCCTAATGCTAAAGCTGATTGTTTACATTGGGAGACTGTGCGTCACATTTCTACGGGATGTGTGTGTGTGTGTGTGTTCTTGCCCAAACAGCGGTTCTCGAGAGATCAGATTTGGTGGGAGGGGCTTTCTTTACATATACAGGGGACAGACTGTAAGAAGGAAATGCATGTACTTGGCACAGTGTGGTATGAATGGGGCTTTGCTGTTGCACATGCAGTGGTGAGGGAGACTCAACTGTGAGAGATGCACTGTCACGTGTTGAAACTGCCTTTCCATCTGGGGTTCTGGCATGTGCCCTTGAAACATGATGAGATTTTTCTGAACAACAGGATTTCAACCTTCAATCAGTCTATAAAGAGGTTGATACTGAAGCAGGACTTGAGAAAGATGATTTCTCTTTTCCTGCTCTCTATAGAGCTTAGACTCTTTCTTAGCAATGTGGAGATGCCAGGACTGTTAGTGGATGTGGGACTTTTCAAAATGTTCACATTAACTTGGGTCAAAAGATAAAGAAAGAGCAAGAAATTTTGTGATCCTGAAATCCAACTTAGGTCCCAAGAGTAATTGTTTCTAGGAATCAGTTCTTTGATTTGCATGTTGATATCACATTTTCAGCCATGCTACTGACTACTAGAGAAAGCAGTTTCCCCTCTCTGAGTTTGGTGTGGACATGTTAGAAGTAGCCATCTAATAAAAAGCATCGGAAGGATGCAGAACTGTGGACATGAAAGGACACTCATGATGGAGAACTTGCAAAACAAAGTGACTACATAATCCATCAGCCAAACAAATCTAAGGAACATTGTGGGGCAACTTCTTCTGGGTTATTATGCTACTGGTAGAGTTGACAGAGGTGTATATTTTTAATAAAACAAAGGACAAATGTCTTGGTACTTACAGTTTTTAAAGGCTCATGGTATATTTATTAAGTACAAATAATAAATCTGAGATTCAGAAAGTCTAAATGACAGTCCAAAATCATACAAACAGTACGAGTTAGTGATGAAACTGTTTAGAAGGCTGGCAGTAGGCTTACCCATAGCCATGTATTGTTACCAGAATAACTCAAAATTTGGATCTCTGCTGTGATATGAACTTGTGAATTAATACATGTAGCATTAGACTACAGTCAATAAGAACAAATATCTGTCAGCTCTAAGTTTGAGCTTCACTTACTGCCCAGCAGGACAGAAGAGGAATATAGCCACTGACTGTTTACATCAATATTTAAGAATGATAAAGCACTTTATTTTTATTCTGCTTTTAAAAATCTCTAGAAGTCAATTTTATTTTCCATTTTGCACAATGCAGCATTCCAGGATCAATTTTGAGTGTTTAAAAAAAGCATTTTAAACTAAATACAAATTCTAGTGAACTTTAAAAGTACTTGTTGAAAGTTACTAGTTTTAGCAATAGCATATTGTGTATGATTTCAGTTATAGTACTTGTATTATTATGCATCATTAATTACAGTAAATTTCCCTCTCAACACTGCTCTTTTCCGTGTTCTATGGGCCTTCAAGTATAATGGGAGAACTCCAGATGTGACTGAGGGAAAATGTCACAAAAGCTGAACTCTCTTTGGGGTTCAGACCACTCTATAGGCCAGATTGCAGTCAATGATGTGTAAAGGACAAATCAAAATGTATGGACTGAAACAGATATGTTTTATTGTTTGTTTGATTTTGGTGTTTTTTAGCTCTTTATTGGAGTATAATTGCTTTACACTGTTATGCCAGTTTCTGCTGTACAACGAAGTGAATCAGTTGTATTTATACATATATCCCCATATCCCCTCCCTCTTGAGCCTCCCTCCCACCTTCCTTATCCCACCCCTCTAAGTTATCACCAATCATCGAGTTGATCTCCCTGTGTTATACACCAGCTTCCCACTAGCTATCTATTTTATATTTGATAGTGTATATATGTCAGTGCTACTCTTTCACTGCTCCCCGGCTTCCCCTCCCCTCCACCATGTCCTCAAGTCCATTTTCTACATTGGCATCTTTATTCTTGCCCTGTCACTGGGTTCATCAGTACCATTTTTTTAGATCCCATATGTGTATGCATGTGTCTTTCTCTTTCTGGCTTACTTCACTCTGTATGACAGTCTCTAGGTCCATCCACCTCGCTACAAATAACTCAATTTCATTCTTTTTTATCGCTGAGTAATATTCCATTGTTCATATGTGCCATAGCTTCTTCATCCATTCATCGGTTGATGGGCATTTAGGTTGCTTCCATGTCTTGGCTATTGTGACTAGTGCTGCAGTGAACATTGTGGTTTTCCACGTTGAGCACATCAATTCAACAGCATGAAACGCAGCTGTTTCATCTGATAATTTAGGATAGTTCTTAATTTAAATATAGGGCTTTTATCAATGTGTATTGCTGCAAAGCAAATCACCCCATAAGTTAATGGCTTAACACATCATCTAATTAGTTCTTCATTGGGTGGTTCCTGTGGTCTGAATTGGCTCTTCTGGGCTTGGGTGATCTAGAATGGTCTCACACCTGTCCGCCCTCAATTGGGCTGTCAGTGAAGCTGGAGCCTCTCTTCTATGGCCTTTCGCCTCCCAGGAGGTTAGCTTAGGTTTATATACATGATGAAGGAAAAGTCCCCAGAAGCAAGAGAAGGCCAGCCCTAATGTGCAAGTATTTTTAACAGTATGCTTTAGTCAGGAGTGCTAACACCCTGCTAGCCAATTAAGACACATGACCAAATCCAAACAAGATGAGAAATAAAATCCCCTTTTGCACAGGGACAGCTTCAAAGACAGCTGCCATTTTTTGCAGCTGCCAACAAAGCTGTTTTGAACATGAGTGAAAATGAATGCGGTGTTTATCACGTAAGAATAACTGAATATGTTATTATTGTTAACATGGTTTACCAATCATACATGTCATCACACCTATGATTGAACAATATTTATTAGGAAAATATGGTAAGTTAGGCTCTTTCAATTATAATCACAATGAATAATAGCTTAGAGCATAAATCTTTGCATACTTGCTCAAGTATTGCTGAGGAAGAGCCATTGATACGTTGAGCAGTTATTTTTAAATGAGGAATTTGGAACAGAGAATATGTCTTTCTTGATTTCTGCAATATTTTACTTTTCCTTATGAAGACATATCTATTTCCCTTTGAAATCACAATTATCAGGTATTCAGGAACTTCCTAAATAATGAATAAATGATATACTTACAGGATATTGAAAGTTTTAGTGGTTCAAAATCTTAATCTTTATCATGACCTCTGCTTTTCTGAATCAACAACATTTATTTCACATCAAAACCTCTTCAAAACTACAATTTACAAACTGAAATGATTTGACTATTCATCTGCAAATGAGAAAATGTCCTTGAGTTGAATGACACACCCTCTCTCTGTATAATCTCACCCAGTCTCATATCTGTAAATAAAAGCAATCAGCTGTTGACTGCCAAATTTCAACTTGAGTGTAGGTGTCTCTCCTGAGCTCCAGATTTGCCTAACCACACTGTACTATTTTCGACTTGTGCTATAAATCAATTAGAATGTAAATAGATAAAAGACTCTGAGTATGCCTCAGTCATCTTTATTTCCACTGCAGTACAACACTATAAAGGATTCAGTAAATACACCATGCTATATAAAATGCTAAGCAAAAGTATTAGAAATGAAAATTGCCTGAAGAAACTTCCCTCTAAATCCCTTTACTTCAATGGTTTAAGTGACTTCTCTCTAAGTTTTAATATCATTCCAATAGCATCTAAAGTGACATTTCCTAAACTTGGCTTAGAATCCTGTCTGTCATATCATATTGGCTCTTGCAACTCCCAGAACTTAATCTCTGATTTTGCCAAGGATTGCTCTGCACCTGGGTTCTCCTGCTGCAGCCAGAGGACCAGATGCAAGAAGACATCCTGGCAGGGCTCATGCTGGTTAGCTAGAGAATCAATACACTTTTCTGTGATGTTTTATTGTATACAGAAGTGTTGGCTCTTCCCTCTCTTTTGTGAGCAAATTGCTATATTCTTGTACTTTGGGTTGATGTTTAAATAATGATACTGTTGTCAGATGCTTTCAGCCACTCTATTTATATTTTAATAAATGAATATTAACCACTTTAGAAGGTGGTTGTAGGGATTGTAGATTAATAAGATTCTGCATCTGGACTTCCTAGGTGATGCAGTGGTAAGAATCCACCTGCCAATGCAGGGGACACAGGTTTGAGCCCTGCTCTGGGAAGATTTCACATGCCACGGAGCAACTAAGCCCATGCACCACAACTACTGAGCCTGTGCCCTAGAGCCCATGAGCCACAACTATTGAGCCCATGTGCTGCAACTATTGAAGCCCACATGCCTAGGGCCCGTGCTCCACAACAAGAGAAGCCACTACAATGAGCAGCCTGCGCACCACAATGAAGAGTAGCCCCCGCTCGCAGCAGCTAGAGAAAGCCCGTGTGCAGCAAAGATCCAACACGGCCAATAAATAAATAAAATAAATAAATAAATAAATAAATAAATAAATAAATAAATAAATTTATTTTAAAAAAAGGTAGCATCAAAAACAGATAATTGAACTTGGTGTACCCCCCAAAAAATAATAAATTAAAAAAAAAGTAGCATCACTAGACAAAAAATTTAGAAAACATTCACATTTGACAATTTAATCTTTAAAAAAAAAAGGTTCTGCATCTAACACTGTTGGTAAATTGATACAGTGTGTATAAAGGTTAGCTCAGCTTTCATTCAGTAAATTCCTCTGAAATAACTTCAATTGCAGTTTTTGTACTACTCAATTTTTGTCTGCTGAAGAATCCTCAAAATAAATAAATAAACTAAAATACTATATCATTTTCTTTGAAGGGACCTGTGGTCTAATGATTCATTAAATAGCATTAAATGTCTCTTGCATGTATGCAACACTTTAGATTCTTTACAATGCTTTCATCTACATTAGCTCATGAGTCCCTCATAACAAACCAGTGAGGTATACTGAACAGTAATTATTTGCCCCATTTAAAAAAAAAAAAGTAATTGCTCACCAAGGAGATAAACCATCCCACTTAAGTTTATACAATATTAGAATATTGGATTTCTGTGAAATAGACCAGTGCTTTCTCCACCAGAGAAGACACATTTTAGAAGAGGAAAATTGATTTTCACTTGAAAAAAAAATACTTTAAGGTATGGATAACCATGGATAACTCAAACAAGATTGCAGTGTTGAAGAAGAAAAAGACAAAATAACAAAAATCAATCTCCTTTTTATATCAGTTCTTTCTTCCATAACTAATCTGATCATCCTTATATTTACGCCTAACCCCAAATAAGTATTTATTTTTATGTCTCGTATCAAAGATATTAAGAAAATTACCTGGCAAGGAGGTAAGACTTACATTGAACAGATATGTATTAAAATGCTAATTCATTCACTAAAAAGACATGTGATCTTGAATATATTGCATATCTTTCCTGTACATTGATATGTATCTTTGGAAATGACAACAATAACACCTAACTTGAAGAAATTGTATAATTTATGCATAGCACCTATAAATAGCAGTCACTTGAACAATTTCATATTTTTCCTAATCCCTTCATTTCTCCCCATTTGTCTCTATTTCACCTCCACTTTAAATATATACTAGATTTGTTTCATATTTTAAGGTCCAAACAGGAAACTTATTATGTAAGGAATTGGGATTTGATGAGCAGCAGAGACACCCTTTTTTGTTTAAGTAGCTTGTATGATAATGCAGAAAATTTAAGTAAATGCACAGCAATCAATAATAATCATTTCATATGAAATCTCTCAAACATTTCCACCCTAGTGACTTTTTGATGGTCAAAAGTTAACATAATGATTAGAAACATAACTGCCACATAGGCTGTATCACAGACTTGGTAGATTGACACAAAACATCTAGATCCAAGACTTGTATTTACACAAACTAAATATAGTAGATACTGTTTACTTGGTTTTCCCTTTATCTCCAAACATAGGAAAATTATCTTGAGATAACTTAGTAAACTCCTAGGCTCCATTTACATATTTGGGAGTTAAATGTCTAATTTTAGAGCACACTATCCCTACCAGCATTTACCAGCACTGATTTAGTGAAAATGAATAATAACCCTAGAGGATAAGACACACATCCTCCAATAAGCCCGTCTTAAAGTAGAATCGAGATTACTGATTTTCACTGAAGGAAATAGTATAGTAAAATTCCCATTAATGGGAACTGGAGATGAGAGATGATGCCCACATTGAGGGAATATGTAAAGGAGGAGTACGTGACCCTTCACACTGCCTTCAATTTAGCGGTGTCCCATTGCTCTGGGAATCTCACACAGGCTTGGAAAACTTTCAGAACACCTTACAAAGCAAAATTTCAGTCCATTAGAAGTCATAGTGCCTGTGGTTAACTCTGTCTTAATTTCACATCTCTGAGTCTGGATAGGTGAGCCTAGGAGTTTAAGTTGCCTCAAGAAAATCTGCATGTATTGTTCAGACAGGATATAAATCCAAGTAAATATGTCTACCACTTTTAGTTCATGTACGTGTAACTCTTGATTCTAGATACATTGTGTCTATTTACCAGAGTAGTGACACAGTATATATAGCAGTTATATTTCCAATCATCATTCTCATTTTTGACCATCAGAAAGTCACTGAGGTTGAAATGTCTGAAAGTCTTCATAGTAAATGATTACTACTGATTGCTTTATATTTAATTAAATCTCTTGTTTTATCATATACTGCTAAATTTAAAAAGTGCTTCTCTGATGATCATGAAGTCTCATTCTATAATTATAATATTTTGTTGTATTTTATATATTTTTAAGTTTATTAGTGAATCTTATATTTGAAGGACAAATGCCAAAAAAAATTATATGGAAGGACTCTTAAACATTTAAATTAATCAAATAAATCTATTTTAAGAGAATGTCTGTAAAATCTTTTTACTAATGGACAGCTCATATGAGTGATGATTTTACCAATAAATTTGATTTTTGCAAAGCAGAGCCAAAGAACAGAAATTGAATAAAACAAACATTATTACATCCCATTCATTAAGCAGGGCCTTAGTATATTTCCTCTTATTAAGAAAGTCCTACAGAAATTCATTAACAAATAAAACAGCCACTGGCTTTAATGCAAGGTAAGTAAATTAATTTCAAGCTACAAAAATTCCAATAAATTCAATGTTGGTTGAGCTCTTATTATGAACAAAGCACTGTGACCTGCCAAAAATAAATGACATGTTCCTTGCCTCATTTAAAGGTATTATGATATCTAGATGAAAAGATATTGGTAAACTACTGAACCTTAGAAAATTGTTGTTACAGAGGTAAATTATGCCAGTAACGATCATACTATGGGGCAAAGGAGAAGGAGCACTGGGTTTCTCTTCTTCCACGGAGACTACAAACTGAAAGAAATGGAGCTCTGAAAAGATACCAAGAGTGTAAAATGGAAATTCTGCCACTCACGAGAAGCTCCTTTTGAACTTCCTAAGGAAAATTTGATTGTATGGCTGTCTGGATTCTTGCCTGACTCTGTGGGAGTCTCTTGCACAGGTTTCTTGCTGCACAGCTGGGTGCAAATAACCTGTGCGTGAACAGTCACCACCCAGTCAATCCTAAGACCCGTGGTTAGACCTGAAAAAGCATTGGTCAGCTTCCCAGAAGTCATCTCATATCAGACTCAAGATTTAAGCCTGCCGGAGGCATACTTCTCTACAAGCAAAGGGTTTCTCTACTTTTTGGGAGTAGGAATTGGGGAGGGATGGGATGGGGAAAAGGATGGCTGTTTTTCTCAATAAGCATTGTGGAACTTTTTTTAACTACTTAAGCTACATATAGCTTTATAAGCTCTATAAGCTTGCTAAAAGGACAATTTATTTAAAATTTAATAACTGTTTAAAAAGTTTATTTTTTTCTAAAATATTTGCAATGGTTACCTAAAAACCTTCTGATTTAAATTTATTTCAGTATATGAGGTTTCATTGTTAGGAGGGAAGTATATCTTCTTTGTAAAATGACTTATTAAAATAAATGAATAGTGCGTTCATCTGTATGAGGATTCACCATCGCAAGTGACTTGAAATGGAAGGAAATGCACTGATTTCAGGTAAGTTCTAGACACAGACAGAAGAATGTTCACATTATTTCTGCCAATTACTAGGAAATTGTTGTATTACACTGGGAAAATTACTTAAGCTCTCTGAGCTTCAGTTTGTCTGTAAAAACTAGATTATAATAACTGTTTCAAAGGGTTTTATGAGAATTGAATTAGAATGTATATAAAGCCTTCAGAATAGTCCTTGATATATGATAAATCTTTAGAAAATAACTGTTATTATTTTTGCTGTTGTCATTCCCTTGAATATACTGAAGGTAAATTTTTAAAAGAACATTAAGACATTTATGCTGGCTTACATAAATTTTAGTTAGCATGGATTTATTTCTTCAATTCTGATAACCCTTAGGCATTAACAATGAACTGTTCTAGATTAAATTCAACCAATCCTCCTTAAACATGACTATTCCTTTTAAAAACATGTATTCTTTGTTCTTCTACTTGAGACTTGTATACCTTAATAGATTTTTAAAACTTCTTCCTGTGAACACAAATAATATGCAAAGTTTTATATTAAAACATTATTTCTGTGTAGTTTGAATCATGTTCAGAAGAAATAAAATGATAATTCACAGAATGAAAGTTATCATTTTCTAATACTTCATTAGAAGCTACTGGAAGAGAAAGCAGCTCTAGAGCAAAAATTATATGTTTTAGTAAAGATTGTGTCCACATCAGTGGTTCTCATCCTTGACTTCACATTGGACTCACTTGGAGAGCTTAAAAGACACTGATGTCTTATTCCTTCATCCAATTTCTGGTTCATTCAGCCTAAAGTGTGACCTGAGCATTGTAATATTTAATACTTGTTCAGACGGTTTTAATCTGTACTCAAGCTTAAGATCATTGACTTCCCCCTTTTAACTCGCATGTCATTTCAATAAGTATATTAAATTACAGTATTGGAGACTACGAAAATCCCTAAGGCTTTATTCTTTCAAAAGTGACTATATCTATTTATCGAGATTTTCACTGTTTAGTGGGGGAGACAGCATACAGAAAATCAAGTGCAAAATGTTGTGCATATGACAAGAAATGTATATATAGAGCTTCAGGAAAGAATAAGACACTGAGCTAGAGCTCAGAGTAGGGGAAGATTTTGACAATACTGTATGACTTGAACTGAGAGGATTGTGTTTATTTTACTTAAAAAATGATACATATTCATTACTTTAAAAAGTTCAAGCAATTAAACACACTAAGAACTGTTTTATTTTAAGTTTTTATTTTATATCAAAGTACAGTTGATTTACAATGTTGTGTTAGTTTCAGGTGTACAGCAAAGTAATTCAGTTATACATATATTGATACATGTATCTGCTCTTTTTCAGATTCTTTTCCCACATAGATTATTACAGAATATTGAGTAGAGTTTCCTGTGCTATATAGTAGGTCCTTGTTGACTATCTATTTCACATATAGTAATGTGTATATGTTAATCCCAAACTGCTACTTTATCCCTCCCCCACCCTTCCCCTTTGGTACCATAAGTTTGTTTTCAAATCTGTGAGTCTGTTTCTGTTTTGTAAACAAGTTCATTTATACCATCTTTTTAGATTCCACATATGAGTGATGTCATATCATATTTGTCTTTGACTTACTTCACTTAATATGCTCACCTCTAGGATCATCCATCTTGCTGCACATGGCATTATTTCATTCTTTTCTATAGCTGAGTAACATTCCATTGTATACATGTACCACTTCTTCTTTATATGTTCCTCTGTCGATGGATATTTAGGTTGCTTCCATGTCTTGGCTATTGTAAATAGTGCTGCAGTGAACACTGCAGCGCATGTATCTTTTCGAATTATGGTTTCCTCTGGATGTGTGCCCAGGAGTGGGATTGCTAGATCATATAATATGGAGAAAAGGGGACCCTCCTGCACTGTTGGTGGGAATGTAAATTGGTACAACTACTATGAAGAATAGTACGGAGCGTCCTTAGAAAACAGTTTTAGTTCCTAAAAATAGAACTACCATATGATTAAACACATTAGGAAGTAAAATTAAAATTATAGATTCAATAAATTTCTAAACTTGGAGAATTAAGCATTTTTAGTAGCCTGTCAATGTCATTCCAAAATTTTCCCTATAAATGTATAAAGACAGATAAACAGACAGATGTGTTGACAAATATGGAGCCATGTTATACATACATTACATTTGTTAGTTTAAATTATCTCAATATTTAAATGAATATAAAACACATTTAATTGGTTTTATATTTAATACTCATAACCAATTTTATTTTTAAATTATCTTCTTATTTTATTACTTATTTCCATGACATATTTTGTTTTCGATTTTTTTCAAGAAGATTTTATTACCTGACTTATTACATGTTTAAATATCTCTCTGTTAATATTTGAAAGATATCTTCCTAGGAAAAAAATCAGAGGAATACACTTGTTTTCCAAATCATAGCTTTTAAGGTATTATTTCTATACTGTTTGCTATAGTGGCTATACCAACTTATGTTGCCCTCAACAATGCATAAAGGATTACCTTTTCTCACATTCTCATCGACACTTGTTATTTCTTGTCTATACACTAACAAATTGGATAACATAGAAGAAATGGATAAATATCTAAAAACATAAGACTTAGCAACTGAATTATGAATATATAGAAAATCTGAACAGACCAATGAGTAAGGAGATAGAATCAGTAAGTAGATTTCTCACAACAAAGAAAAGCCCAGGAGTACATGATTTCATTGGTTAATTCTACTAAATATTTAAAGAAGAATTCATGCTAATCCTTCTCAAACTCTTTCAAACAATTGAAGAGAAGGGACCCCTCCCAAATTTGTTTTATGAAACCAGCATTACCCTGATAACAAAGCCAGATAAGGGCACTACAAGAAAAGAAAACTGCAGACCAATATCTCTGATGAATATAGATGCGAATATTCTCAAAAAAATACTAGTGATCTTAATTCAATACCGTATTAACAATCATACACCATGATCAAGTGGGATTCATTCCTGGGATGCAAGGAACATTTGACATTCCTAAACCAATAAATGTGATACACCACATGAATAGAATGAAAGATAAAATTCATATGATCATCACAATGGGTGCAGAAAAAGCACTTGACAAACTACAACACCTTTTCATTATAAAAACTAAAGAAATTGAGTATAAAAGAAACATACTTCAACATAATAGGGCCATATATTGATAAACCTCATGCTAACACTGTACTCAAGAGGGAAAGATTGAAAGCTTTGCCCCTGAGATCAGGAACAAGATGAGGGTGCCCACTCTCACCACTGCTATTCAGTATCGCACTGGAAGTCCTAAGCAGGCATAAAAAAGAAATAAAAGGCATACAAATTGGAAAGAAAGAAGTAAAAAAAAAAGTCTTAGTTTACAAATGGTGTGATCATATATATAGAAAATCCTAGACTCTACCAAAGTGAAAACTAATCAATGAAATCTCTGAAGTTGCAGAATACAAAATCAACATACAGATATAAGTTGCATCTTTATACACTAACAACAAAACATCTAAGAGAAAATAAAGACAACAGTCCCATTCACAATACCTTCAAAAACATCAAAAGTACTTTGGCATAAATTTAAACATGGAGGTGAAAGATGTGTAGGCTGAAAACCTAAGACTTTGTTGAAAGAAATTGAAGAAAACACAAATAAGTGGAATAATTATACTGTTCATAGATCAGAGGAATTAATATTGCTAAAATGTCCACACTACCTAAAGGCATCTGTAGATTTAATGTCATCCCTATCAAAATTTCAATGGCGTTTCTCACAGAATTCTTTTAAAATAAATCTTAAAATTTGTATGGAACCACAAAAGACCCTGAATGGTCAAAGCAATCCTGAGACATAAAAACAAAGCTTCAGGCATCCCACTTCCTGATTTCAAACTATACTGCAAAGATATAATAATCAAGTGGTATAATTATGGCATAAAACTAGATACATAGACCAATGCAACTGAATCGAAAGCCTAGAAATAAACTTTCACATACACAGCCAACTAAAATATGACAAGGAGGTCAAGAATACTCAATGAGGAAAGCATAGTTTTGCCAATAGGTGGTTTGGGAACAGTGGATAACCACAAGTTGCAGAAGAATGAAATTAGACGCCTTATATCACTTACAGAAATTAAATTGATTAAAGACTTAAACATAAGACCCATGTCCATAAAATCCCTAGAAGAAAACACAGGGGAAAAGCTCCTTAACAGTGGTCTTGATAATGATTTTTCTGGACATGGCACCAAAGGCACCAGGAACAAAAGCAAAATTAATAAGTGGGACTACATCAAACGAAAATACTTTTGCACAGCAAAGGAAACGATCAACAAATTAAAAAGATAACCTATAGAATGGGAGGAAATATTTGTAAATCATATATCTGAAAAGAAATGAATATCCAAAACATATAAAAAACTCATGCAACTCAATATAAAAACAAACAGCTCAATTAAGCAAATCGGCAGAGGATCTGAACAGGCAGTTTTCCAAAGAAGATGCATAAATGACCATCAGGTAGATAAATAGATACTCAGCATCACTAATGTTCAGGGAAATGCAAATCAAAACGACAATTAGATATCCCATCATACCTCTTAGATGGCTATCACCAAATAGGCAAAAATTAAATAAATAAAACATCCAGGTTTGGATAAGAGCAAATAAAATACTCATTATTCACTGACAACATAAGTGTGTGTGTAGAAAAATCCCCAAGTTTTATAAATAAATGAAGAATAGTGCTGTGATCTGAATGTTTGTATCCCTCCATCAAATTCAAATGTTGAAATCCTAACCCCAAAAGGGATTGTGTTAGTTAGTGGGCTTTTGGGCAGGTGATTAGGTCATGAGGTGGCACCTTTAGGAATGGGGTTAGTGCCTTATAATAGATGCCCCACATTACTCTCTAGCACCTCCCACCATGTGAGGACAGAGCAAAAAGTCACAGGCTATGAACCAGGAAAAAGAGCCTTCACCAAAATGTAACCATTTTGGCACCTTGATTTTGGACTTCTCAGCTTCTAGAACTGTGAACAATAAATTTCTGTTTTCATAAGCTGCCCAATTTGTGGTATTGTGTTATAGCAGCCCAGACAGACTATAGAGATATTAAGAAATTAACTTAGCCACGTCTGGACACAAGGTTAGTATACAAAAATCTATTCCATTTCTCTATAATAGTAAAAAAAAAAAATACATAATTTTTTAAAGTGGTGTTTTATAACAGTGTTCCAGTTACAGAGGCTGTGTAACAAATTATCACTAAACTTACAAACTTAAAAAAACTATTTGAGTGTGCTCATGGGTTCAGTGGGTAAAGAATTTGGACTGGGCACTGCAGGACCGATTTGTCTTTTATTCACATTATCAGGTGTCCAATGGGAATTCTTCAGGGTTGCGTACTGGAATAATTTGTGGCATTGGACTCACAGCACTGGCAGTGTACTGGCTGGTGGCTGGAACCTCAGCTGAGATGTTAGACTGGGGCACCTACGATGACATTTTCATGTGGCTGGGGCTTCCTCCCTCCATGCTCTTCTCAGTGTAGCTCTGGACTTTAAAAATAAGTTTCCCAGTAGACAGGTGGAAGCTGAAACTCTGTCTTTCCCTCTCACTCACTTGATTACAAGTGAGTCAGAAGTCCACACAGATTTAGGGGGAAGAACATAAACCCCACCCCTCAATGAAAGGTGTGTCAAAGAATGTGGGGGTCATAATTACAATAACCATAAATTGCACAAAAAGAAACCCTTGTAATATAGCTAACAAAAGATATACAAGATGTGTTATACTGAAACATACTAAATGTGATTAAGAAATGCAAAGAATATCCAAATAAGTATTGGGATATAATAAGTATGTGGGTTTGGAGAATCATTATTGTATAGGTTCAATACATTCTTTATTTTTTTTTTAAGCTCTTTATTGGAATATAATTGCTTTACACTCTTGTACCAGCTTTTGAGGTACGCCAAAGTGAATCAGCTCTATTTATACATATATCCCCATATCCCCTCCCTCCCACAACTCCCTCCCGTTCTCCCTGTCCTGGCCTTCTAAGGCATCACCCATCATCGAGTTATTCTCCCTTTGTTATACAGCAACTTCCCATTAGCTATCTATTTTACAGCTGGTAGTGTACATATGTCTATGCTACTCTCTCACTTTGTCCCAGCTTCCCCTTTGCTCCCCACACCCCCAACCCCGTGTCCTCCAGTCCATTCTCTGCATCTGCATCCTTATTCTTGCCCTGTCACTGGGTTCATCAGTACCATTTTTTTAATTTTAGATTCCATATATAATTTTAGATTCATATATATGAGTTAGCATACAGTATTTCTTTTTCTCTTTCTGGCTTACTTCATTCTGTATGACAGACTCTAGGTCTATCCACCTCATTACATATAGGTCCATTTCATTCATTTTTATGGCTGAGTAATAGTCCATTGTATATATGTGCCACATCTTCTTTATCCATTCATCTGTTGATGGGCATTTAGGTTGCTTCCATGTCCTGGCTATTGTAAACAGTGCTGCAATGAACATTATGGTACATGTTTCTTTTTGGTTTATGGTTTTCTCTGGGTATATCCTCAGTAGTGGGATTACTGGATCATATGGTAGTTCTATTTTTTAGTTTTTTAAGGAACCTCCAAACTGTTTTCCATAGTGGCTGTACCAACTTACATTCCCACCAAAAGTGCAGGAGAGTTCCCTTTTCTTCACACCATCTCCAACATTTATTGTTTCTAGATTTTTTGATGATTGCCATTTTGACTGGTGTGAGGTGGTACCTCATTGTGGCTTTGACTTCCATTTCTCTGATGATTAGTGATGTTGAGCATCTTTTCATGTGTTTGTTGGCCATCTGTATGTCGTTTCAATACATTCTTGATCAAAATACAAGTTTTATATGTGTGTGGAAATTGACAATCTGATTCTAAAGTGTATGTGAAAATGCAAGGAATAGTCAAGACAGTTTTGAATAAGAACGCAGTTGGAGGACTTACATTACAGGCCATCAACTTCACAATTAAAGAAGCAAGTTAGAGTTTGAGAAGGATAGGTGTTAACTCCTCTCGAAATGTTTGATAGAATTCTCCCGTGAACCCATCTGGTCCTGGGCTTTTGTGTGTTGGGAGATTTTTAATCACTGCCTCAATTTCCGTACTTGTGATTGGTCTGTTCATGGTTTCTATTTCTTCCTGGTTCAGTCTTGGAAGATTGTATTTTTCTAAGAATGTATCCATTTCTTCCAGGTTATCCAATTTATTGGCATATAGTTGCTTGTAGTAGTCTCTCATGATGTTTTGTATTTCTGAGGTGTCCGTTGTGACTTCTCCTTTTTCATTTCTAATTCTGTTGATTTGCATCTTCTCCCTTTTTTTCTTGATGAGTCTGGCTAATGGTTTATCAATTTTGTTAATCTTCTCAAAGAACCAGCTTTTAGTTTTATTTATTTTTCTTATGGTTTCTTTCCTTTCTTTTTCATTTATTTCTGCTCTGATCTTTATGATTTCTTTCCTTCTGCTCACTTTTGACCCACCTCCTAGAATCAGGGAAATAAAATCAAGAATAAATGAATGGGACCTCATGAAACTTAAAAGCTTTTGCACAGCAAAAGAAACCATAAACAAGACTAAAAGGCAACCCTCAGAATGGGAAAAAATAATTGCCTATGAAACAACGGAGAAAGGATTAACCTCCAAAATATACAAGCAGCTCATGCAGCTTCATACCAAAAAAGCAAATAACCCAATCCACAAATGGGCAGAAGACCTAAATAGACATTTCTCCAAAGAAGACATACAGATGGCCAACAAACACATGAAAAGATGCTCAACATCACTAATCATCAGAGAAATGCAAGTCAAAGCCACAATGAGGTATCACCTCACACCAATCAGAATGGCCATCATCACAAAGTCTGGAAACCACAAATGTTGGAGAGGGTGTGGAGAAAAGGGAACTCCTGCACTGCTGGTGGGAATGTAAGTTGGTACAGCCACTATGGAAAACAGTTTGGAGGTTCCTTCAAAAACTACAAATAGAACTACCATATGATCCAGTAATCCCACTCCTGGGCATATACCCAAAGAAAACCATAATCCCAAAAGAAACTTGTACCATAATGTTTATTGCAGCACTATTTACAATAGCCAGGACATGGAAGCAACCTAAATGCCCATCAACAAATGAATGGATACAGAAGATGTGGCATATATGTACAATGGAATATTACTCAGCTATAAAAAGGGATGAGATGGAGCTATATGTAATGAGGTGGATAGAACTACAATCTGTCATACATAGTGAAGTAAGTCAGAAAGAGAAGGACAAATATTGTATGCTAACTCACATATACGGAATCTAAAAATGGTACTGATGAACTCAGTGACAAGAATAAGGACACAGGTGCAGAGAATGGACTGGAGAACTCAAGGTATGGGAGGGGGCGGGGGGTGAAGGGGAAACTGAGACGAAGTGAGAGAGTAGCACAGACATATATATACTACCAACTGTAAAATAGATAGTCAGTGGGAAGTTGTTGTATAACAAAGGGAGTCCAACTCGAGGATGGAAGATGCCTTAGAGGACTGGGGCAGGGAGGGTGGGGGGGACTCAAGGAGGGGGAGTCAAGGAAGGGAGGGAATACGGGGATATGTGTATAAAAACAGATGATTGAACCTGGTGTACCCCCAAAAAAATAAAAAAAAAATAATAATTAAAAAAAAGAAGCAAGTTAGTGTGATACTGATACAAGTGTAAACAAATAGACCTATGGCTGTGTGGGATAAGAGTACATTAACATGCTTGTGTAGCAGGTGGCAGTCTAAGTAGCCATGAAAAGACAATCTTTTCAACAAATGGTGGTGGAACATTGGGATATCCAGAAAAATAATATAGAATATTCATAGCAATACTAAAGATAATAATCCCAACCCTAATATCCATCAATAGTGAGTGGGAAGAATAAATAAATTGTAGAATATATTCATGGTGGAATATGATACAGTAATAAGAACAAACTGATACATGCGATATAGAAAGAATAAAAGAAGTCAGCCAGAAAGAAAGTGTGTGAGTCAACATACAAATTTTTTTAAAAAGTCAAAACTAACCTATGTTCTTAAAAGTCAGGATAGTTGTTACCTTTTGAGAGAAAGGGTAGTTTATAGAGGGGCTGAGGACACGCCCTGGCGTGCTGGTCATTTTCTACTTCACTTGTGGTTGTTATATGAGCTTGCTGACTTTGTGTTTATTTATAATTCATGAATATATTACATACTTTAGTAAAAATTATTAATAAAACATATCATGTGCAAGACTTTAATAGTACTAGAATCACATTATTTGGACTTAAATATTACTATCTATGTGAACTCAGGCAACTTTACTTAACTCTCTGACTCATTTTTATGCTACATATAAGGATATGATGATGCTATAAATCTCAGTTTTGTTGAGAAAATTGAATAATGTGATAACATATATAAAGTGGTTAGAATGCTATTTATCATCTTAAAAGCATTTAATAAACAATATTTTTTGCTGTGGTTTCATGATAATTCTATTATTATTTTCATTATTTACTTCTTTCTTAAAGCAATATTTGAACCTTATGGATTCCAGTACAGCTTTCATAGTTTCAGTTTTCATTGTCATATGACTTAAATTTCTAACAGTATTGGTAATGTAATTTTAGTATCAATTTTACTGCTATTCATTGTGTAGCCTTGGGCAAGTCACTCCCTCACACAATGACTAAGTTTTACATATTTAAAAAACATTGGGTTTAGATAACATGAGAGCAAGATTTCCTACTTACTCTAAATTTCTAGTAAGCTATGTTAAAATATATTATAGGCACATGTACATAGACTAAAAAATAACTATCTTCAATATAATCATTTCTTTGTTGAATGATTTGTATTTTATATCTTTAAAGTAAGTAACCCGTACCTTATTCCATATTTAAAAATCTATAAGAATCTACAGATAAGCAAATAGATAAAAAACAACACTCTACCTCCAATACTATTACTTCTATCATAACGTAGATACAGATAGCCATATATATATATATATATATATAGATGGATATATATATATATATACACACACATGTATTATTTGGTAAACATATGCATACATACACAAACACACTTACACAGATATTTCATTTTCTCATCACATCTTATAAAGATTTCCCTTTATTTCTTAAAAGCAGGACATATGTGGATGGAACTTTGTATTCCAGGACAAGGAAGTCTGCTGATAAATGATGTCTTTAGAAAATCATTTGAATTGTTTTTTTTCAGGAAGATAAAGGAAAAGATGTTTTTAGAATTTTGAGGGTAAAGAAAACATTTCTTTTAGAGAAAGTGTTTATAAGGAGGTATGTTTTAACATAAGAACTGAGAAGTCATGTTAAGAGAATAAATATAAATATCACTAATTTCAGGACAACTGAAATTATTTGAATTGAGAGTAACATGAGGCAGTATAGAAAATATAACAAAGAGAATATTTTATTTTATTTTTGTTTTTGGCAGTGCCACACAGCATGAGGGATCTTATTTCCCAGACCAGGGACTGAACCCGTGCCCCCTGCAGTGGAAGTGCAGACTCTTAGCCACTGGACTGCCAGGGAAGTCCCCAGAATAGTTTATTTTATTTCATTTTTTAATTTTTTTTTGAGGTGAACACTTCGATGTATTTTATTTTTTAAATGCCAAGCAAATTGCAAATATTTTATAAATATTTTAAATAATTAAATTTGGACATTTATTTTAAAAGAAGGGGCATCCAGAGAAGATATAGAGATATTATTAATCAGTCAACCAATACTGAACATCTAACATAGGATGGATCCTTATTATGGACTAGAGATAAAAATATGCATAAATTCCTCCTTGTGGTACAATAGCATAAGAAATAATTGTATTCCTTTCCTCAAAAGACATTTATTGAGTATCCCTCACTTTATACAACATACACTTTAAAAGCAGTTGGAGATACTGTCTCAAATAAGGCAGACAAGTGCTTTGTCCTCATACAAATTACATTCTAATGAGAAAGATAGACATAAATAAATAAACAAACAACATAATTACAAATTCTGATAGAATCCATGAAGGGAAAAACAGAATGTTAGACTACATAATAATTCTCAGGGGCAATGTCAGATACATGTCAAGAACAGTCTTTCTGCAGAAGTAATATTTCAGTTGAGAATCGCAGGTAAGAATGAGTCAGCCAAAGAAAGCGAATTTCTGTGAAAGAAAATAAACACAACAGCTCAAAGGCTCATCAGCAGAAACAGGATGGAAAGGCCAAGGAAGTGAATGGAAGACAGGAAGGTGAGATCTAACTGAATGTTCTTTTTCAGGAGAGCCACACTTCACACAAATATCACCTCCTAACAAAAAAAAGTCCCTATCTTCTATCAAATGAGCACCTCTTCTGTCACTCCCTGCTATGGACTCTCTGCTACAGACTGAATTATGTCCCTCACCCCGAATCCATACGCTGAAGTCCTAATCTCCAATGTGAACATATTTGGAGGTGGGGCCTTTAGGGGGTAATTAGGTTTAGATGAGGTCATAAGGGTGGAACCCCCATGATGAGATTAGTGTCCTTATAAAAGGATGAAGACACCAGAGTTTCCTCTCTTGGACATATGAGAATACAGGAGGAAGGTGGTCATACTGCAAACTAGGAAGAGAGCTCTCGTGAGAACACAACCATGCCAGCATCCTACTCTAGGACTTTCAGCTTCCAGAACTGTAACAAATAATTATTTGCTGTTTAAGCACCTCAGTATATGGTAGCTTATTATAACTGCCTGAGCTAAGATACTCTCTTTTCTCCTTACTTTGCTCTTTTGTTTTCTTCCTAGTACTCACAGACTCATAGAATTAACATTTTTTACTTTGCATGGTTCTGATGTGCATGAATTCTAATTACAGTCATTCAGTTAGATAACACCAGAGATCCCAAACTACATCATTCACATTTCAGTTACTAAAGTATAGTCACTGGAAATAATGATATAAAGTAAAAAAAAACTTGACTGCTGTCTCTTCAGTGCATGAATTGCTATGTATCTAACTAGCAAAGTGTGGTAGAGTCTCTCTTGTGATGCTGGGCAGTGGCTACGAGATGCAGCTCCCAGTCAACCATGGCTCACAAAGGTCAACAATGATGCACTTAAACCATTCTGTACCCATACAACCATCCTGTTTTTCATTTTCAGTACAGTAGTCAATAAATTATGTAAGATATTCAAGAATATTTTACAAAATAGGCTTTGCATTGGTTGATTTTGCCCAAATGCGGACTAAGTAAGTGTTCATTTAAGGTAGGTGTAGGCTAAGCCATGATATTTGGTGGGTTAGGTGTATTAAATGCATTTTTGACATATGGCATTCTCGATTTACAATGGGCTTATTCAGACGTAACCCCATCATAAATTGAGGAAGATCTGTACTTCATGATACAGAAAACACAAAGAATAAAGAGTTGGAAATTGATACAAACTTAGAAAGGGGTATGACAATTCACCAAGTCAGAGAAAACATGCTTACTCTGTTTCATAAATGATGCAACTTGAATTCAAGAATATAGTTCAAACTACCTTTGATAAGTTTTTTTACAAGTCAAAAAAAACCCACTTTAGTTCTCAATGTTTCTAATATTTTAAATTTTAGTACACTAGGTAAATGTTACTTTTTATTTTTTTAAATTTCCCTATATATTTAAAATTGACAGAGAGTTGTAGTGTTTTGACAAAATATTTAAAGGTCATGGAAAAAACATATTTTTCCTTTGATTAGGAAGGTCTTAGTTTGCATGTTTCTTTTTGTTTTTGTTTCGATTTTTTTTTTGCTTTGACACTGCCATGAACAGCAAAGATTGTCTGTGTGCTTGTTTTTTTTCCTGCTGCTGTCTCTCTCCCTCTCTAATATAAATTCTATAAAAAAGGGGGATTGTCATCTGTTTGGTTTACTAATGCATTCTAAGACCCTTATAGTAGTTCTGGTATAATATTTGTGGGGAAGGTGGGAGCAGAAATCAATGAATAAATTAGGGAAAGAAAAAAAATGCAGACACGATAATACAAAATTAGTCTTGCAAAATTTGAATATTATTTTAATGAATAGGAAGTCAATGAAGGAATTTAAGTAGGATATTAACATAATCTGATTTATGTTTAAAGAGATAACTTTGGCTTCTTTTTAGATAGTTAAGGTAATGTGGCCAAAAATGGGAGAAAGGAGAACAGTTTAAAGGTTAGTGCAGTGGTCCATAAGAGATGATAGTGACTTGATTTAGCATGGTAATAGGGCAGAAATAAAAGTTAATGAATATAAGATTTTTGTTGCAAAGTTCAGGTCTTGCCTGCAGATAGGATAGAAAAAGTAAATGAAAAGAGGAATCAAGGATAACTACTAGATTTCTGATTGACATAGCTAAGTAGATATTGACCCATTAACCAAGATGGAAGAATCTGGGTGAAAAACAAGATTAAGCTTTAGTGGAGTAGATAAAAATGTCAATTTTATTTATGTGAAGTTTAAAATAGGTTTAAGCTTTTGAGTGGAGACATCAGATAAGCACTTAGTTGTGTTCTGGAGCTCAGGGTAGAAATCTGACTTGTGGCATAAATTCAAGTATATATAGCATGGTGTTGAATGGTGCTGATACGAATGGATGTTATCTCAGAAGAGAAGGTTCAGGCTGAGCTCTGTGGCTATTCAATAATTGCAAGCTGGGTAGAGGAGTAACAGGAAACAAAATGGTCGTTAAGTTAAAAATCAGTATCAGAAAAAACAGTAGATATATTTTTTGAGAAATACATGGTCAACTTACTCAAATTTCATTGTATCAAATTTAGTAAGATGGAGACAGAAAATTCCCTACTGGACTGTTCTAGTATGGAATTTTAGTTGACTTTGACAGAAACAATTTTATGAGAGTGGTATGGATAAAGTCAGATGTAATTTAAATTTAATCTAATTAATGACTGAGTTGATTTTAAGTCTACCATCTTGATATTTGTTTTGCTTATACAACATGTACTTTGTTCCTATAGTTTTTAGCCCTGCCTTATTTTGTATTAATTATTTTTACTTTAGGATAGAATTAGATTTACAGAAAAATTGTGACGATTTTACAAAGTTCCAATATCCCTTACATGCTTTTTGTCTAATTAAGAAACCAATGTTTACACATTACTATTAACTAAAATCCATACTTTATTCTGATGTACTTAGTTTTTGCCTAATGTCCTTTTCTCTTCTCTTCTAGGATTCCATCCAAAATACCACACTGTATTTAGTCATCGCCTGCTTAGGCTCTTCTTGTCTGTAACAGTTCTCCAAATGTTCTTGTTTTGGATAATCTTGACAGTTTTGAGGCACTACAAAACAATCCAGGACCATCTTTTTTAATGTCCTATCCTGATCATAGATTAGTCATTTCTCCAAAGAACACTGATCCTTTTATTGGAGGATGGCTTTAGAAAACAAGATTACTGTAGTTTCACAGCAAGCCTTGAATCAGAGTAGTGTGAATTCCCCAACTTTGTTTTTCTTCTTCAATACTGTTAGATAATTTAGGTCTTTTGCCTTTCTATGTAAACTTTAGATTCAATTTGTTGATAACAACAAAATAAGTTGGATTTTAGTTGGGACTGTATCAATAAAAAGATCAAGTTAGTCAAAAAGTGAAGTCTAAACAATATTAAGCCTTCTAATCTATGAACATGGAGTATCTATCCATTACTTATATCTTCTTTGATTTCTTCCATATGAGTTATTTTTTTCACAGGTAGAATCTATATACAGTATTTCCTTATTTTTGGTTCTATTATAAATCATATTTTAAAAATCATTTCAAAAACCAATTATTCATTGTCTTATTCCTGATCTCAGTAGGAAAACCATCTGCTGACTGAAAATATTTATTGGAGTATATATTTCCTTATTCCCATTCATTCAGTAATATACCACCACTATATTTGACTAGTATCTACCATCAAAGACCTATATTTATTGATATGGAAAGTAGGTCATGATAAATATTCAATTAAAATTACATTTCAATAAGATTTCATTTTATAAAATTTATACACATATACATTTGGAAGAGCATGAAATAGTAAATTCCAACATATTAATAAATTATATTTTGGAATGGGAAATGATTGGTGTCTTCCTTTGAGCTTTATTCTAACTTTCAATTATTCTTCATTGAACAAGCATTATTATACAACACAAAATGAACCAGTAAGAGAATTCTCATTAATTGGAATTAACAGTTACATAAAATTATCTGTGTCACAACCCTGAGATATTTCAGTATCAGTCATCCTAAATCTGACCATAAAATATAGGTGAGGGGAAGTCCTGACATAATGATAGAAACTTCAGTCTCAACAGCAGAGAATTTAGTTTGATTCCTTGTACCAACTATTGAAGCTCTCTAACACTGCCTAAGATACTAAATCACAATGAATTCTAATGTTTGGGATGTGTAGATAAGCTGGAACTCTTATAGGGTGAATTCTTCACAAAAAGGTACAGTCAGGTGTGTCATGAAATAACTTAGGCATGAAGTATATCTCAGGAACAACTGATCCACTGAATATTGATGCTGTGAAATGCCCAGGCAAAAGCAAGCCAACTTTGTGTAGTACTGCTGCCAACTAAATACAGGCTTAGCATATTGCCTAAAAAAGGCACTTTTTCTCCACCTTGTGTTTGCAAATAAAAAAATCAATTACTGTCAGTCAAATAGACACACTCATATACAAGCACATATATACATCCTTTAAAACCTAATACTTGCCACTTGTTCTGTAAATATTTGTTTAATTTCAAGGAGCAGTTATTTTTGTCAGGTTTGTAAGATTTATACATAAAAAGCCATCCTTTTGTGTGTAGTTCTCTAAACTGTGACAAATGCGTATTATTATGAAAATACCATCACAAACAAGAAATAGAATATTTCCACCACTATCCCCAAAACTTCGCTTATATCACTTTACCATCAACTGTCCCATCAACCCTCCACTTGCAAGCATAGCTAAACAGATTTTGTCCCTATAGTTATGCCTTTTTCCAGAGTTTCATAGCATTCAAACATACAATTCCTCTGCTTTTGTTTCTGGCTTATTTCACTTAGCATATAGGTTTTTTAGAATCAATGCTGCACATAGATCTGTAGTTAATCTCTTTTCATGACTAAGTAGTATTTCATCATATGGACACAATGTGTTAATCCATTCAAACTATGACAGATATGGGGGTCATTTCGTGTGTGTGTGTTTGTGTGTGTGTTTATGATTAAAGCAGCTCTCAGTACTTGAGTATACATCTTTGTATGGACATTTACTTCTCTTGGGTAGGTATCTATGAGTGGGAGTACTGAGTCTCATGGTGTATGTTTAACCTTATAAGAAAATAACAAACATCTCTCCAAAGTGGTTGAATTACTTAGCATTCTAAGCACTGATGTATGAGAGGCCCAGTTACTCTGCATCTTTGTCAGCACACAGTATTGTCAGTATTTTATCTATTCTACAGCTTTCTATTACCCATGGTTAAATTTACCTTTCCCTAATGATCTTAAACATCTTTTTTTGTGCTGATACAAAATTTGTATCTTTATTTAGTCACCTACCTGTCTATAAATATATTTCCATTTTTAGGGGGTTATCACTATTATTTAGTTTTGACAGTTATTCATATATTTTTACATACAATTGCTTTGTCAAATACAATATATTTTGTAAGTGTTTTTCAGTCCTTCACTTTTCCTATTTTTAACACTGTTTTTTGAGGAGTTATAAAGCATGCAACCTTGTCTCTTCTTTATCAATACTGTGCTGTCTATTCTAGTTCTGTTTCATTTCCTTATTCTATTAGTTTCCTAGAGCTGCTATAACAATATACCACAGACTTGGTGGATTAAAGCCATAGAAATTTATTCCCTTACAGTTCTTGAGGCCAGAAGTCCAAAATCAGTATCACTGGCCAAAATCAAGGTGTTCACAGAGCTGCACTTCCTCCAGAGGCTCTAGAGGAGAATCCATTCCTCGCCTCTTCCTGCTTCTAGTGGCTCCTTTGGCTTGTGGCTGCATCATTTCTGTCTCCAAGACCAGCATTGCCAAATATCTCTGATCTGTCTTCAAAATGCCTTGTCCTCTATGTGTCTGTGTCAAATCTCCATGTCTCACTCTTAAGGACACCTGTGATTGCATTGGGGACCACCTGAATAATTCAGGATAGTCTCTCCATCTGAAGATCCTTAATCACATCTGCCAGTATCTCCCACTATATAAAGTATCGTTCTTAGGCTCCAGAAATTAAAATGTGGATATTTGGGGGATATAATTTTACAGCCTACCACACTTATGCATTTTGGAATCACCTCACCTTTATCTACAAAAATGTCTTGATTATTTTTGTATTATATCTATAGGACAATTTGGGGAGAAATTACACATTTACTATGTTGAACCTTTCAATCTATGAGCATGATATGTCTCTTCATTTACTTAAGTGTTCCTGAAGAGAGTTGTTACAATTTTTTCTTCTTAATTTTCTTTTAGTTCTTTGCTCAAGAGAGCAGAATGACAGTGGAGGTGGTCAGAACTCTTCTTATATTTACATTTTGTGGAAAATACTTAACTCAGGAAACCAGGGCAGGAGGTTCCAGAGGAAGACATCTAAAATGCTCCTCAAACTCCAGTGATGCTCTGGAAAAAGTCTTTGGTCTAGAACGTGGATTCCCAGTTTGTAGTTCACCAAGTTGTTGGAAAGTGGCAAAGAAAGGACCATGTGTTCCCTGAATGCTTACTCTGGGCCCGCCCTGCAAGTGAACATTGTATAGTGATATGAATTTGCTAGCTAATACCAACACTGTTATAAAAAATTGATTTGGAATACGTTTAACACTATTTTATAAATAACTGAAATAGGAAAGATTTTATGGTAAGACCACCAGAGTTAAATAATAGGTACAATTTCTTTGCTGTTTCTGGAATGAAAAAAAAGTACTAACACATTGGAATTTCAGTTCCACATAAAAGTGTGAATTTAAAAGAGGAAAAACGAACAACAAAAGCTAGCAAATACAATAACAGCCATCTTGCATCTAATTCTGGGACGACCATTATCCATACTATATTTATTTCTCACACCACAGGTGTAAAGCTCCATCAGTGGATGGAGGCAAAGATCTATCAGGTTAATTAACTTGCTAAAAGTTACTAAGGCATCAAAGGGCCAAGTTAGAATTCAAGTTCAGGGCTGGGGGAGGGGATAAATTAGGAGGATGGGATGACATATACACAATACTATATATCAAAAAGGTAATCAACAAGAACCTACTGTATAGTATGAGAACTATACTCGATATTTTGTAATCACCTATAAGGGAAAAGAATCTGAAAAAAATATATATATATGTTTATATATATATATATATACTTAATTACCATGCTGTACACCTGAAACTAACATGACATTGCAAATCAACTACTCTCCAATAAAAAACAATAGATTTTTTTAAAATTCACTTCTAGCACACTCTAAGAGTCAAACTACTTCTATAATAGCACGTTATTATTTTTTCATAGATTGTTACTGTGTAGAAAACCTTCCCAAATGTTGTATATATTGAGGGAAGCAGAGTGAAAGGAAATAATAGTAAAGAGATTTGTTGGTAATAAAAATGTTGGACATCCATTCCAAAGCTCTGATTTCTCTTTCTTGAAAAGTCTGCCAACTAAGAAGAGGAAAAGAGAAGAAAACGCCTAAAACTGACCTAAACATAGAACTGCTTTTTAAAGGCAAAGGGGTAACATGTATACTGATTGCCTAGCCAAAGAAGAAGAAAGTCATATTTGACCTTTGTTTAGGAAATAACTCTGTTCCTTTCCATAAAGTAACATCTTATTCTACCTCTTTGGATTACTACTTTTAAATTATATTCCATATTAAAGGTTAAAACATTTTCTGCCCATACAATACATCTATAATTTACAGCACATTGGTACCCTTTTATATTTATATTTTGCTCTAAATAGCATATTCCCAGCTTAGGGTCTATTATTATGTCTGACAAAATTGAAATGAGAGCATTAGAAGTTTGAATTTAGTGAGGCGTGAGACCCTTAGGGCCTTTACAATGCATTCTTAAAAAGCTAATCCCATACAGCATTGAATTACTCCATTGCCCTTGAGGATATTATTTTCTGTATTTCAAGTAATCTAATTCATGGCTCTTGTTTATATATAAAAGTAGGGGACATTACATGGTTACTGTATCTGCCTTATTTAAAATAAAGGACAGTTTTCTTTATTTTCTGTTAAAATAGCATATGTATGCTTCATTCATATTAAACATATTGAAATGTAAGCCTTTTTTACCACAAGTTTCAATCCTTTTATAAATAAGTATTCTGAATGCAGTAATGTCATCCAGAATTTTTCCCTAGTATACATCTACCTCCTAGACCGTTTCTTAGTTTTAAGAATATTTTCTAATTTATAATATTTAATCATATGTTTAGATAATCAACAGGGCACTTAGTAACCGAAATACCTTCCTCAAATGTATAATGATAATATACAATTTGATTTTGATTAATCTCTTATAAATTTCATATTTCAGAATTTATTCTCTACAATACTATGTGATGAGATTACAAAAATATAAATTCAATAAGATCTAGGCCAGCAGAATGCCACCTAAACCCACACATAATACTCTTGTTAAGTTTAACGTAATATGGTTGAATTTTTCATACTCTTCTTATTTTCTGAAAATAAGTAAATATGTCCTTGCAGTAACATTTTATTTTTTATTATAATACTATATGTTTGGAATGCATAAAATATTCTTGCTTTTTATATTGTATTCTATGTCTATGTTTCCTAGATTATTTTACTTGCAGTTTTGAGGAATTTCTCATAAAACATGCCTGTAAAAGCTAGGTTGATGTTAATAAAATTAAAAATTATCATCAACTTCCTCTTCTAGTCTCTCTCGTGAAATGTGGAGAATTTTTTAAAACTGTTCATGAATGAAACTACCAATATATTTAAACATGAGTGCTATATTGAAATAAAAGATCTATTCTCTTAAAATGTCTTTAAACATGCTCCCACTTCAATTCACTCAGACCAAAGGCTTTTGTAATAGACGACATTGTAAATCTGTCTGAAACAGTAAGCTGTCATTTTCAGGGCACACTTTCTAGTAGAGGGTTAACAGGGGAAAAAATTCAATGTTTCATTTTTCTTATAGACTGATACAAATTAAATATTTTTTTTCTGAATGTACAATATGGAAATGTGTTCTCATAAAAACAAAGTTAGAAGGTTGGGAATTTGGCATGTATTACTGAAGGATGGCTATTCTGAGACATGAGGTACTAGGCAGAGGGCAGGAAATTAAAAGATAACGAGATTACACAGGTGGAAGTTACAGCAATGTCTTGGGAACACTTTAATATACATTTTCACCTTGAGAGTTGAGGACCATCTGGTAGCCCATCAGATCTCCTCTTGGCCTATAACTCTACTGGAATAAAAGGTGAAAGAGTTTGGGGATTCACATTTCTGTTCCTAAGATTAAGACAAAAATATAACTTCAGGAGGACAGATTAAATAATGAAACACTTGGGAAGGCAGAGGAATAATCATGAGAGCATAAGCACACGGCATTAGATAATTTCTTCTTTGAAAGAATCTCCATAGGGGTTTTAATTGATAACCTAGTCTAAGGTATTCTTTTTGGTATCTTTAATTTATATTCAGTTTGCTGAATTTAAAGGCAGGAAAAATATCCAGAACTGGGGAAGAGGGCATGGTGTAACCGAGAGGGGTGATGAAAAGTCACAAAAGCACAGGAGTTGGAGGAGGAAGACGCAGAAACCAAGTAGGAAAAGGAATGAGCCATGGAGTCCAGGCTAAAGATGGTGAAAGGTAGGAAATTATTAAAATACAGTTAGTTTTTTTGTATTCAAAGAAATACAGGAGACTTATCTGAATTCATTAGTTCAGATAATCAGAAGATGGCAAGGCAAGCTCTTAGCCTAATTATGTTTACCTGCAAGTGTGTAGGTGGGAGGGCTCCCAAGATTGCTCGGATGGAATGGAGAGGTCATAAAGGTCATTAGCGCTCAGAAGATCAAACAGTTGAAAGAAAATTTCTGCAAGGATTATCATTGACTATGTTAGAATAACTTAGAACGATAATAGGATTTTAACAAATGAAGAAGGCAATATTTGGCTAATGAATTAATTAAACATCAGTCCTTACCAATCAGTCATTCTGGTTTTTTCATAAATACCTTTAATTATGTAACAGCCATGATTGTCCAAGCAAATCATTTCCAGTTTTTAATTGCTCTGAATGTTGGAGAGCGCTTGAACATATTAAGATGGAATTTTGTTGCTGGAAATGTTTTTCTTCTATAATTATTACCATAATGATTTATTTAAAAAATTAGAAAACTGTGTGAAATTATTGCACAAATCTGTGGGAACACACTGGTTCTGGAAAGGGGGAGGTCCTGGCATAAGTGAGTAAGGACCCCTTTCTTGGGGGAGGTAGAAGAAGGAAATAACCCTCTCCCCAGCTCCAGACACCTAATTAAGTGGTTTCCCGCCAGCAAATGTTTTTTTTCTCCATACTTGATTTAACCCCACGGAATCAAGACCAGACAGTGCAGAGAGCAGTCTGAGACCAACTGGCCCTTTAGCTACATGGATTCCTAAGCATAAAATGGAAAAGTACAAATGTGAGTTTTGGTTGAAATCAAAGGTAGCCATCCTTGACCTGAAAGAGCACCACAGGGCAGGAATGTGCATGTTCACTGCTTGTGAACATTATGATAGGTTTAAAATGTAAAGCTGGTTGTCCCACCACAGATGGGAATCACTGAGAATCAGTTAAGTGGCATGTTCCTTTCTAGTTAAACTGCCAGAGGAACCCAGGGTGTAGGATCAGCCTTCCACGCTCCTATGACGTCTCACGACTCGCTTTTGGGAAACATTTTCTTCTTCGCTTCTCATCCTTGTCTTTTTCTCCTCTTCCTTCTTCACTACATCCTCTTGTACTATCTTCTTCATCTGGTATCCCTTTTCTACAGTTTGCATCTCTTGCTCTCCATCACAAATAGCATAACACTGACAGGAATATCTCAATCACTGCTGAAGAGCTTGTAGCTCCAAGGAGATAGAGTGGCTAAGATGCTCAACGCTGTATTCACTGTCTCTGTCTCTGGACATGGAATTTTAGGACACATAGAAATATATACTTTCAAGTAGATATAATTTAGCTAAGATACTTGACTGCTTGCACCTATTTTTTACATCATTGTGTATTTCATGTGCTTAGAAATGGAGCTTTTATCCTTGTTCTGGTGTAATTGTTTCCATGTCAGCTTATAACATGACTGCATTCTGTGCTAAAGACTCAAAGACATGAAATCCATATCCATATGTATTTTGTGTTTTAAGTGATAGATTTTCTTAATGTTTCTCATTGTTCAGTTAGGAAGTTTCTATGATCACCTTACACTCCGGAAATATTTTTAAGACCTTGTTGAATTTTCCAAGATTGAAATTTTTGATCAGTGTGCCTGTGTGTCCCATTCTTCATTTTCTGCCTAAATTGATTTGGTTTAGACTTTCTGGTCATTGGAAATCTGTTGGAAACTAGCTTTACAAATTTTACATGTGAGTCTATTGAGCTGACTTTTATTCAAGGGGAAACTCCAAACAAATGTTACACATGAAATACCTTAATTGCCAGGTATTCATAAGAGATTAATTTCAATTTGTAGCTAATGTGCCAACAACCTAGATCTTTCACACCAGATAAAAACTGAGTGAAAACAATGCTAAATTGTGTCTTTCAGGGATTTATCATGACCATCAATGAATGTGGAAACAGAGGCATAAAAGGACATGATGTTCAGCTGAGCTCCCACATCCAGGTGCTGCAGGGCAGCCCCAGCTGCAGGGGGTTCATCAGCAGACCCATCCTCACACCCACCGGCTTCAGGGCGATGGTCTGTATCAGAATCCTCTTAATGCCTGATGTGAACACCTATATTCACCCTCCTAGAATGCTGAGAGTAAAGGGGTAAGACATGGTTAACAAATGATAATGGCTGACCTTGAGAGTGCTTTCTAAGGACAAAATGGATGGACATTGACTTAGTGTCTGCCTTAGGCAGCCCTGGCAGCAGGAGTTGGCATGGCGTGATATATAATTAGAGCAATTCCCAGCCCCTGATGGTTTTTAATTTCTGAAAAGCCAAGTCATTATCTCAGGTGAACTACAGATGCAATTAGGAAGAAAGGGAAGAATGCAGGCTTAACAAAAATTAAGATCATACTAGAAAGAAATGCACCTATTTGGAAAAAATGTCCTAGCAAACAGCTGAGATGTACAATGGTGGAAACTTATTTATGCAGTTGTTTTAAATTGTACAAAGAAGACTTGTGACATCAGGAAGATGAAGCCCCTTCAACTTAGAACTCTTGAGAAATCAGGGACATGAAGACCTCTTGGATAAGAATGTGTATTCACAGAATGCATGGAGTAAGAATCAAGTGAAGTGGAAGCCTGTGAGGTATTAGTTTAAACACCAGTTCCTGCATTTACAAATTATGCAATCTTTTACAAATGACTTATCCTTTCTGATTAAAATATTATTATTATTATTATTTTGCTTATGTAAAATAGTGGATGAAACTAATTGCTTCCTTGGAGAGTTTATAAAATTTAAAGATGTTTTTAAATTCCTTTCTTTCTCTTCTCTCTTTTTTTCCTGATTCCTACAGCATCCCTCCACCTACAAATAATATGCTCAGTTTTAACTCAGATACTGTTATTTTATTTTCTCTTTTGCATATTGCTAGTCAAACATCCCTTAGATCTCCTTTCACAAGTAGTATTTTTGCAATCAAAGATAATTTTCTCCTAATAGTAAACATGGTACCATTCATTAAAATATTTTATTGTCCTATACATACATATACAGTGCAAATAATGTATTGCATGTTACTAAGAAGACAAGATTAGAGTTAAATTCATGGATTCAACTCCAGTATTTACCAGCTTTGTTACTCTGTACAAGTTGCCTGATCTATCTGAACCTAGGTTCTCTCTCATTTTCCTTTTCCTTTTTTTTTCTTTTCTTTTCTTTTCTCTCCTTCCTCTTCTTCTCACTTCTTTTGTTTTCTCTTCTTTTCTCTTGCCTTCTTTTACTTTAAAACTTTGGTTTTCTGACCTATAGATTGATACTAGGGGTAACAAGGATGTATTTTTCAGTATAGAAAACTCATATGTTAAAGAAGGAAAGTTAAAGGACAAAGTCAGTAGAAATAAAATTGAGTAAAACAGTAAATTTAGAGAAGAGTGTATAGATCTTAAAAATTATGAAGCAATAGATAAAATAATGGGATGAAACAATAATTTTGGTCTCATGATCAAAAAAGTAAGTTGAGCCAAGAGTAGAGTTGAGCTCTAACCAAACGGAGCAGAGGGTCCACCAGAACCTGAACTTCATTTCACTCAACTCCTAGTTGCTTGGCAAATCACCAACTCTGTTCTAGTAATATTATAATGAGAAGGAAAACATCAGAAGATGTGATAAATGGTAATTGGATGAAGAACTGCACTTTTATTATCTCTTTCCTGGTATGAGATCGTAGAAGGTATTTGGGAGTAATTTGTGTTACAGACAAAAGATTAGGTTATAAATAAAATAGTTTGAATTATGTGCCAAAGAGTTAAATTGAGCCTGTGTTCACAAGAGCTTCTTTGTACACATCTGATGCTCTTCCTCTCACTGAAGCTGGGAGATTATAAGTAATGAAGTCACATATCTACATTGTTTTGCTTTTTGCACAATTGGGAACTGCTGTCTTGAAACAGGAATTCACAGAAGCATATTCTTCCAGTTGCCAGAATAAATTGAATTGAGGCTTGAAATATGTTAGCTCTTTGCTGCTTAAAAGTTTTTCTGTGTACTTTAATTGCCTAGAGAACTGGGCTCACACACAGGAGGTAATAGTAATAGAAAATGGAGCCAACAACTATTTTTTAGGGTGTGATTATGTGGAGCTAAGGTAAAAATGATTGTACAAGCCTGTCACCACGCCTGTGTCAAAGAGAAATAAAGCTAGATTTTAACCAGTAATACAATGTTGCAATAGGGAAAAGAGTCCAGCGTGAATTAAATCAAATTGAATTGGAATGTGCAATGAGGAGCCTGGACATTTTAAAGGGAGAATGAAGGAATAGTGGGAGGGACCAGAGGTCTCACTAAGGGAAAATTGACAGAGAGTTAGTGTAAATGTGATTCGACCAACTGTGTCAGTTCTCCGGAGATTTTGGAAATTAGGATTCTATTCTCCCATAGAGACTGTGAGACACAGGCCCTATCCTTCCTGATGACCACATTTCAAAGGAAAGGCTTTTCAGGTCACTCTTGATTTATAGGAGCTACATATACATGCCGAGACCAGCTCGGCGACTAGAGGTGAGTGACGGGTGCCGCAAGCTTGAAGAAGACACAGACACAGACTGAAGAGAAAAGTGGGACCGGGGGGCTCAAGACCTCTCGGATCAAGAGCCCCGCTGACTCATCCCAGGCTGCTTTTATTGAGTTCGTGGGCTAACATTCTCAGGTTACACTCATAAACAGTCAAAGGCCTCACATGATTGAGGCAATTATCTTTGTTTACTTCCTGGGTCCGAGTTGAGCAGGTGTGGATTTGAGCTGGGGGTGGAGAGCAAAACAGCCCTGGGGGCAGGAGACCTCTCTCAGATATTGGGGGTCTGCGCCCCACCCCTGTTGGCCCCTCTGCGACTGTGCCTGTCTTAGGTTGTTCCTCCCTTGAGGAATCTTACCCGTCTCTGGCTAACCAGTCATCCTCCAGGGCCAAACAGGGTGATATAAGGAAGGTTCTATGCACCACCCCTGTTGGCCCCTCTGCGGCTGTGCCTGTCTTAGGTTGTTCCTCCTCTGAGGAATCTTACCCGTCTTTGGCTAACCAGCCATCCCTCAGGACCAAACAGGGTGATATTAGTCTCCACGCCCTGCACCCTCAGTTCCTCCACTGCTCAAGAATCCCATCGCTCGGCCCACATCAAAAAGGTTCCCGAATGTCTTCCCACATATACATCTCAAAGTGACAGAGGAGAGAGTCAGGATTGAAAGCTCTTTTTAGCACATGTTTTAAGAAAGTAAGGTTAAGAGCCTCTGGTTAGGGGTTAGCTGGAACGAACAGTAAATTCTTTTGGCATCATGGGATTCCTCAGGCAGGCACTTTAAGGTAGCGTCACCCTAGAGATGCAGCCTGGAGCTATTAAAAGCTGTGTTAGATTTAAGTCCTATAATGTGAGTAAAAAGGGGGGATTAGGTGATCATTTTTTTGCTGACCATCTGGAATTTTATAGGCCAAGGTTGAGGTCTACTCAAAAAGAGGGCTCAAAGGAACTTGACGAGAGTTTGGTTTGTTACCTGACATAAAGTAAGTGCTCAGAAAATGCTAAATATCATCACTATGACCTAATTGATCCTTTCCTATAATCTTATGAGTTCTGTTAATCTTTTGAATAAAACTGCTGAACGTGAGTAGATTATTTAAGGTCACAAACCTAAACAACTTTCCACTATGTCCTTTTCTCCAGCTCCTTTTGGTCCTGTCACCCATGATCTTCACAGCATAACATCATGAACACAGGAAATAACATGAGAAGAATTAATTAGACTGACATTCACCAGTGCCTGGTCCACACTCATCACAATATCACCTAGAGTCTTAAGATAGTTTCAAACTGGCCTCCCTGCTACCAGTGTTGTCACTTCCTAGATATTCTCCAAAATGGTACCCTAGTTACTTTTCTAATACAAAGTTTGATTTTTCACCTACTGCTGCAAATTAAACACACACGTGTGCATGTACACACAAAATCAAACTCCTTAGCTTAGCATAGGTATCCTTTCATGAATATATACCGACCTTACTTTTCAGCTCTTATTTTGCCTTTTATCCTCTTACACTAATTTTAGCATCACAATCACATTTGGCCTGAATAGATTTCCTCAATCATTAGTTTTCCACACTCTAATCAAATAAACTCTCTCATTTTTCAAGATCTTCATGTAGCTGACCTCTTCTTTGAAGTCTTCCTTGACTCCCAGATATAGCATCTTGTAGGCTTGCACTTTAAAAACATTCTGTGGGTAACCTAGCCATGGTATTTGACAAATTATACTGGGATGTGTCTGTGTAAGTATGTATTTCTTTCCACAATATCTGAGTGCTGGAAAGACAAGGTTTCTTTTTTCCTCATTTTTTCAGATTAGCAAGGGCTCTGATACACAGTAAACACTCAATATATGGTAAATAAATGAATGGATACAATAAAAAATGAGTAGTAAGAGCAGAAAATATAAAACTTCATTGAATGTTTATGCAGTGTGAATCTGTGAGTTTGACACTGCAGCTACAAATACAAATGGGGAAGCATTTATGTAAGGCTTTGAGTGTTTTTCTCATTTATTTAAAATAATACATTCCCAACTGAACTTGAACCTGGGTAAATGTGTGCTCTTATTAACTATTTTTTTATCTAAGGATTGTCATCTTGGGTTTTCCTTACAGCAAAGTATAAAAATCACATAATGGAAAACAATTTGATTTGGTGGGAAAATCCTTGCAAACTTCAAGTCCCAAGCTCATTATTTATTTACTACTGGAGGCTGTAATCTTTACCCCAAAGAACTGCCCCATCATTTAGAGATCTTAAATCCATTGTTGAAAATTAGCATACAAACCAGGGATTAAGACCTGCTGGAATCAAATTTGGCTTAAGACAAACCTGGGTCTAGTCCTGTAAAAAGAGCAAATGAATGGAAAGGGACAGACAGCACCAATGCTGCCATTCTGGGCAGCTGATGCCGACCATCCTCAAGCATCATTACTCAACATAAGGAAGTTAAATAAGGCAGGTCACTGAACACTCATTCTTTGTGCCTCGGTGACCTGTGAAGGTCTGGACTTAGTGACCTCTGTACCTCGATAGGAATGTTCGGTTTGTGGACAATGAAACATTTAGGGGCTTGATATTTCCAAGTTATTACTTAAAACTTTTTTGATAGACACTGTGAAATTGTTTCTGTGATATGGACAGGAACGTCTGTGCATTGAGTGATGTTCACTTCAGACACTAATGATAAGACCTGAAGCTATTGTTTAAGTTTTCTGAGCTTCAATATCCTACTCCAGAAGATCACTCCCCTTTCTCAAAGGCTATCATTGAAATTTTATTATTCTTATATTAAAAATCTAGAAATTAAAAAAGCCTCTGGAGGTCAGACATCGAGATAGTAAAATGTTCCTTGGGATGTTAAAGCCGTGTGTGACTTCTCACCGTTGCCATTAGAAACAGATCCTTAGACTTGTCCTCTCCCACACCCAAAACAGGATAATGTGCATACGTGTTCTTCTCAAAAAAAAAAAAAATTAACTTTTTTTTTCTCTTTTAAGAATAGTTAAATCATTCATAATGTGGTATAATTCATACAGAAACATAATCTCTGGTTTGTGTTAAAGAGGAAATGTGTACCTCTAAAAATGTAATGTCATGTGAAGAGAAAATTCCTCCTCAATATTGCTTGTTGTTTCCTTCCTGCTAAGTTTAGAGGTGTTACCACACAAAACCTGCCTCCAGTCAAGATGCAGTGATTGCCAGTGTTTGAATCAGATGGCACTGATAGAAGTGTGATGAGTTTGTACCAATAACACATTTAAAAATAATTTGTACTAAAAATATGCTCTGTAAGACTTAATTAACAACCAGAGTTCCCAGTTTATACATGAGATATAAACAGAAAATATATTTTGAAATCTTTACTGCAAGCTTGTATGAAAATTGAGTGTATAAATGAGGAAGAGGGTTGTGTAAGGCCATTTGCTCACTAGACAGCCTGGTTAAAAGGGATGTCAACCAGGAGAAGAGTGGGTGACAGATGTGATCTTTTATCACCTGTGACTTCATGATTCTATCAATGACTCTATCAGTGAATGGACCAGATCACACCAAATTTCCCATTCTTTCTATGTCTTGTATGGTCAGATCAGAGAATGAATCCCTTGCAGTGTAACTGTGTTGTTACACCTGGGGAATTTGGACCTCAGGGGCAAGAGGGGATAATGCTAATTTTAAAGTCTTGTAGCATCTATAGCTTTATAACTCTGTGCTAAATCCACATTGGTTTCAGGGCATCCTCCATGATGCAGGACTGTTTCCGTCCTCTGCCTGTTCTCTCATCCTCAAGATGCCAAGCTGACCAAGAGAGCCACAGAATCACAGATACCTGCATGGCAGCAGGGAGAGCTACTGAAGATGAAGATGGAAAATATCAAACACGTTTCCCTAGGAAAGTAAACCCTCCCCAACCTACTCTACATGTGTTCACCTGGTTTTGTTCTCTAGCACATATTCTGTGGTCTTCTGAAAGGTGGGGACCAATTTAATTCTGGGCCTGACATGGAATAGTACACAATGAATGTGCAAAGAAGAAAGAATGTGCAGGGAGAGTTATGAAAGAGCATAAGAGAAGAAAAAAAGGAGAAAAGGGGAAGAGGAAGAAAGACATTTAGGAAGGTGATACTTCAGCTAAATTGTCTTAAGTCACCATCTACTGTATTCCCCCAAAGGCTGACTTTCCAATCTGCTTGTCATATCAGAGTTGTCCAAAAAAAAACAGCATCTGTTTAGGCAGATGTTTTAAAACACTTTGTACATAAATCGTCAGATTTAATTTTAAACTGTGGAAGAACGCTATGCAGTAGGTATTATAAGAATGGTAAATATTATCTTCCTTATAAAAAGAAACAAAATCTCATAAAGTATAACACTAGATTACAAACTCTGTTCTGCTAGATTCTACTTAGTTTTCAAGGTTCTATTTCCACCTCGTATCCTTCAGGAACCCCACCACAATAGCCCCAGTTCACAATATTTTGTTGGGTCTCTGGGAAAACAAAAATACTGTAGAAAATACGATTTAGACTTTATCCAAATATTTTTCCTTAGCTTTGATTATGTTTTGTGTACGACCCTCTTTCCAACTAGAGAGTGAACCCTTGGAGTATGCCACATTTCCAAACATCTGATAAAGAAAAAAAAACAATAGTTATTCTATGATTGTTGGGCCAAAGAGGAGCATAATATAGACTTATGGGGACATTTACATCATTTAAATAGATTCTGATTCAAATGCTTAACAAGGTCCTAGAATTCCAGAAAATTTTGAAGTTCGGTGGGTGTGCTCCTGCCATGCTTAAATTTACCTTGAGTATATTTCAATATCTGTATGTATTTGTTAAAATGTGCGTAATCTCTGCTTTATACCAACAGAGTCATTTCCAGTAGTCCTCCTTTTAAGTGTATCCTCTACTTGGCTATCAACACATTCTTTCCACAGTTAGTCTACAGCATTCACTTGCTTGAATCACCTCGGTGATACCCTGGAGACTAAGGAATAGTTCAAATTCCTTGGTTTCTCACCTTTCTCAAAATGCATAATCCGATTTCATGGTTCTCTGCCTTCTTCCTGTGGCCAAGATATGTTATTCTTTACTCTCCAAACTTTACCTGTCCTTTAAGATCATACTCAATTGTCACATCCTTTCCAAAGACTTTTCTGTGCCAATCGTCCCCTGACCTGTAGAATGCTGTGCCTTTATCATCATCATTATTCTTTCCATATAGATTACCACTGTGCTTGGCATATCAGCAGTGCTCAATAACTACATGCACAATAAGTGAATGAATTAACTAACTCATTAATTCATAAGTTAACCAGCTAACTAATTAATCAGTTTCTTCCCTTCTCCATGTCTCATCTTCATTTTTTATAGAATAGTTTCTTGGGTTCAAAATCTACTCTGAGAGTCTTTTCAGTGATGACATTCTAAGGGTCTACTTTGTTAATGAGATAATATGCAAAGGTGGTATAATGCATTGTTTCCAACCTGCATTGCAAAATATAGGTATATTTGGTGGGTAATATAGGTTTACTAAAGTCAAGTAATTTGGGGAAAGTTGGCAACCCCCTCCCAATGTTTCCTCAGACATGCACATTAGCACATAAAATGCTAGATAAGGTCCACAGTAACAAAATATGTACAGTTTTTTTTTTTTTTTTGAGGGGGGGAGTGGAGAATTGGTTCCAGGATCCCTGCTCAAGTTCATTATGTAAATTTGTATATAACCTATGCACATTCTTTTGCATATTTAAATCATTTCTAGATCATTTAGAATACCTAATACAATGTAAATTCTATTATATAAATAGTTGCCAGAACGAGGCAAATTCATTTCACTTTTTGGAATTTTCTTGATTTCTTTTTAATGTTTTTCATCCATGGTTGATTGAATCCTCAGTTTAGGAACCTGTGGAAATAAAGGGCTGACTTTATAACTTCCTTGAACTCAGTAATTTCAAATTTGTTTGCGTGTAATAAACACAGTTGTATCCCATTGTCCATATTAATGTCTTAGAGTCAAACCGAAGATTCTCTGTGTTAAGCTAAAGCAAAGAACCCAGTAAATTTACCTTTACGGTTTCAGATAGGAAAGGAAAGGAGTAGGACAGATTCTATGCCCTTGTATGAGCTTAGCACTGAATTAGGTGTCATCTTTCCGAATAAGTAATTACCCAAGGCTCTGAGGAAAACACAGTTGACCATCATGAAGAACAGACGGAGTAATGAGGAAAAAGAGAAGTGAAGGACCTACTCAAAGTCACCCAGATACTAATTAGGGAGACGGGGGTTGGATGCTGTTCTTTTATGTTTGGTTTCATTTGATATAGAGGTTATTCTTAGTTTCATATTGCATCCCAGATTTTAGCAAACTTCCAATGTGTCTTGGATTTTAAAGTTAATTAACTGTACAGGCATAATTTAAAAAAAAATTAAATAACTATACTTAAAGGAGTCAACCTAGCATTTTTTTTTTTTTTCCTTTTCCAGAAAGCTCCTTTAGGTCTAAGAACATTTTTGAAAACTGTGAAATTATTACTTATCAAAGAAAAAATGAAAACCAAGCATTTTCACAATAAGAGGCTTCATCATAATATGCTTCAGATATTAAAAGCATGGTGATAACATTTAAGATTTTGATGAGATTAAGACAGACTATAAACCCAGCATGAAAACAGCATACCCATTGGGGATTTCTTAGAGTGACAATAATTTTTCTGTGTAACAATATTTTTTAATACAACATACTGGAAAAGGTGAAATTTTTAAGCTTCCACGTTAATGGTGGGGATAATATTAAAGCTTTGATTATATTTTTTTTTCTTTGAAAGTTTCTGGCACTAAAATCTCATTTAAAAGTCATAGGTAAAAAGAAATAACAACGTGCTTGTAACGGAAAGCCTGATTCCATTTACCTAATTTTTGGACAAGCAAACTATCTCGCCTGGTTCTTAAACTCCTTCATAGCGAAATATTTCTCCTCTGGTGTCAGTCAAGGCCCAGCCTCCACCTGTGAGCCTGCTGGACCACGATAGGGAGATGGAGCCATTCTGGAGAGGTCATGTGAGGGAAAGAAAGCTGGACAGGAGACGGTAAAAAGGTAGGGACATCCCATTTCTGTTGCTCTCTTATCCCCTGACACTGCAGTTGGCAAAGAAAGCTAGAGAAAAAGGTTTTAGGGGCCCTCCAGAGCAGAGCAGAGCAAGGAAAGGCAGAAACAGCTCTGAGAAAGAATTAATACAGAAACAGCACACACACCTCTCATTATACAATTATTGTTTGGGTCAGAATGTGTTCATGATAGTAATAACCTGCACTTACCTAGAATTTTATCGTTTACAAAGCACAGTAGTTTTATATCACCTAATTGTTCTGAGAAATCTGTGAGGTCACTGTCATAACAAGGAAATGTGTTCGGAGAGGAAAATTAATTTACACAACATTATGCAGAGAAGTATAGGAATTGAAGATCAATATCTTCCAGATTAGTATCACTTGTCTCTTTGTTTGTCTCTCTCTACATATATAAACATACATACACTATATACATCTATACATAATCATGTCACACATATATATACATAAATTTGCTTCACATTTTCTCCATTATTTATTCATTTCAACCCAGATATGCATATTACCTTTTTAAATGTTTATTTAAATGTTAAAAATAATATATGTGCTTCCCTGCAAAAGGACTTGCCGACCTACAAGTAATTCCAATAACTTCAAATTATCATGTTGATGTTTTAAAGTAATTAGACTCACTGACATTTAGAACCAGAGGGAACTTTGCTACAAAATTTTACTCCCTGTGACCCTCAGTGATAAAATTACTTCCTAGGATTATATCATTAATTTTTAGCAAAATCTTACTAGCACCCTGGTTTCCTGAATCCAGATTTAATATTATTTCCACTGCCTAATAAAGACCCCATGTGTGCCTGTATGCCACCTACTGTAACATATAGTAGTGAAGATTTACTTAGTGCTGAAGTGTACTGCTAGACTTTGTGCCCTGTGAGAGTATTGATGGTTTCAGTGGTTTGCATATCTGAGATCTTAGTACCGAAAAGCATCTCCTAATATAGCATATTTAGAGGAGTGACAATTCAAATATTTTATATCGTTTAAATATTTTTAAAGTTCCCTCCCCTTGACTATACTTCTTTATCCTCATGTTTATTCTGGGAAACACATAGCAAAACCATTATTGTTCTTTTTTTTGCATATGAAGAAACTGGTCATAAAAATTGAAAGGCTTTTCAGTGATAATGCAACAAATATACAGCAGAGTAAGGTATCTTGACCAAGACTGGGAGGTTCCTTCCTTTCCTGAGGTTACTATGTACACAGAGCTAGGATTTGAGAAGGAAGCCTGACTCCAATGATAGTGGACTAAATTTAATGTGGAGAAAAGTTTATCTTCACCACGTGTTTACCATGTCCAGCATTACTTATTTACTCATATAGGTCTTTTCTATCTGGCAGCATGTAATTCTGTCTGAAGAATTACATTTAACATTTTTTATACTGTAGATCTCTCAACAGTGAGTTAATGTCTGAGAAAATATTTTTCTTTATTTTTGATATATGTTTTCATTTCAGATAAAATTTTAGTTTGAAAGTCTTTTCTCCCCCAGCACTTTAAATATGTCTTTGTCTTCTACTTGCATAATTATATCCTTATAAATAAGCAAAAAATTATATGCTTATTCCTCTCTACTTAATATGCCTCTTTTTACTCAGGCTTAGGATTTCTCTCATCACTCTTTTTTTTTTTTAACATTAGTAGTACAATGTGTATTATTTTGTGACTTTTGGAGGAGTTTATTCTGTGTCTGTTTCATTTAACATTGTGAAAGTGTGCATTTACACTTTTATAATTTTTAAAAATTCTGTGGCCATTATTCCTTGAAATATATTTTTTTTCTGCACCTCTGTTTCCCTTTTGCGACACAAAGTGTTCATATATTAAACCACTTTACGTTGTTTCCCAGGTCTCTGAAGTTCTAGCCATTTTTTTTTCTACTTGGTTTCAGTTTATTAACTTGTATTGTTTTGTCTTCAATTTCATCACTTTTTTCTTCTTTGATGACTAATATTCTATTAAGCTCATCCAGTAAATTTTTCATATTAGATACTATATTTTTTAATCTAGAAAATTTCATTTACTCTTTTTATCTATTCATTTTTCTTCTCAAAACAGGATTTTCTTTAGATCCTTGAACATATTTATAATATCTGCTTTAAAGTCATTGCCTATTGATTCCATAATATCTGTTACTTTTGTCTGTTTCAAATGACTACTTTTCCTCCTATATTTTTATTGAATACTAAATTTAAAAATTTTTACATTTTTGCGTGCTGTACTTGCTTGCATTACTTTAAAGGGTATTGGTCTATGTTCTAGTAGTCTTTGAGGCTCATTTTAAAGCTTTGAGTGCAAGTCTAGAGCAGCCTTACTAATTTATCCTTACCCCCCCCCTTTTTTTAATAAATTTATTTATTTATTTTTAGGTTGCGTTGGGTCCTCGTGGCTGTGCTCGGGCTTTCTCTAGTTATGGGGAGCGGGGACTACTCTTCGTTGTGGTGCGCTTCTCATTGCAGTGGCTTCTCTTGTTGCAGACATGAGCTCTAGGCATGTGGGCATCAGTAGCTGTGGCATGTGGGCTCAGTAGTTGTGGCTCACAGGCTCTAGAACACAGGCTCAGTAGTTGTGGCACACGGGCTTAGTTGCTCTGCAGCATGTGGGATCTTCCTGGACCAGGGATGGAACCCGTGTTCCCTGCACTGGCAGGTAGATTCTTAACCACTGCACCACCAGGGAAGTCCCTACTCTTACTTCTAAGGCAGACCCTTCTTGGACCTCTACTGGGGTTCAAGTATCCAGTGAGGTTTCTGGACTCTGGCTGGTAAGAGCTAAAACAATCCCTTCCTCTGTGTGGATTCTAGAAGCCGTTTATTTTAATGTTCCCCTAGAATCATTCTTTTTCCAGCAATAGTGCTTTGACTAGCCATGTAGAATTTCAGTCAATGACTCTAACAAACTTTTTACAGGTCTCTCTTACTCTTTCTCTCAATAATTTCCTCTTCTCCAGTCCTCTGCTCCCCAAATTCTAGTCTCTTTAACTTCTACAGATTTCTATCTCTTCTCCATAACTTAACAGAACTGTGGACTTTGGATGTCTCTTCTTGCTCATCAGGTTGAAGAAGATACATAAGTCAGTGTCACAACTAAACTTTGGAAGGGAGATTTCTTTGCTTTGAGTTCTCAGTTTCTGAGTGGTAGACTCTGCACAATGAGGGTGGATTTGCTCTTCAGAAGAATCTGAAATCATGAGACTTTTTCTTTCATTTTATATTTTTTGCTTCCTCTATTGCCTCCTTTTGAATAAAATTTATTTTTTTTTAAAGATGGTCTACATTTGAAGCAGCAGTACTATTAAGTCTTAGGGTTTTGTTAACTCAGAATTTAAAGGCCTTTATTGATACCCAAATCAGACTATCTGTCTGACATTCATAAGGAAGCTTGGAGAGAAGGAAACATAAACATTTGGATTAGCTCTATGTAACATCATATTCTAGATGATAATACAAATTCACAAATGAACCTTGGCTGTGCTTGCAGCCATTCAGGTCAGATGTATTAAGTTACTCGTGGGCAATTTGAGAAATCTGAATGCTGTAATACATAAATGTGATTAGTTTAATCTAGGAAACCTCATTATTAAACACAATCAGACTTTATGAGTACACTGTGTATGTAAGGACTCACATCTGCTTTAGGAATTCTAATAGTTTATTGGTTTAAAAAGCAGTATTGTCTTCTTCCTATGTATTAGTTTTCAGTTTACCAGCAATTATATCTTTTATCACTTTTGTATTATAAACATAAATTATTATATTTGGCATTTTTGTATATTTGCCACCCTGGCCCTTTTACTTCTCCAACATGGAGAAGATGTAAAATAAGGGAACAGAAGAACTGGATTTGTCATTTGTGCTCAGTTTGAAGGTTGTGGGCACATCTCTTAACCTTTCTCAACACATTCTTCTCAACTATAAAAAGAGACTAACTTATAACTCGTAGACTTTGCTAACATCGGCTACAAAATCAAATGTGAAAGAATTCTGTAAATGAGAAAATGATTTGCATTAATTATTGACTCTCTAAATATATATTTATATATAGCCATCTTCTCAAGAATCAGTGGGGCAAGGACATAAACCCTAAATCACCAGTTTTATACGGTTGTACCATTCCTCATGCTTGACTTCACAAATCCCATAGCTTTAAGAGCATAAAAAGAGATAATGGAATACACTATTGCCTGCTGAAGTATGGGCCCCAGACTCTTAAGGCTACTTAACCAGAACCCTTCACATTTTGGTCATTTTTAATTCATTTAGGTTTTTGAATAGAGCCCCAGTTCCTTTTTAATTCATTAGCCTCACAGATGGAAAATAAAAAGGAAGGACAAGGTGACATCATTCAGAAGACCAAAGAGAAGTAGAGAACATTCCAAGACATATGGAACTTTTTAACTTTTAATCACTCTTCTGAAAGCTCCAGTCCCTAGCACTAAGACTCAAAGAGATATGAACAACTAATTGCTTACAATAGGCCCCCAAAGCCAACAGATCTACCTGTGTCATGCCTAGATAGAGCAACAAAATCTACATCCAAGTATAAATTTGAATAAATTCCTTTAAAAATAGATGTTCCAAGGAATGATACATTTTTTTGAATTTCCCTCATTCAGAGAATACCACAATTAATAATGACTTAAGGAGATCCTTCCAGTGTTTGGTATAGTGTCATGTGCTATGAAACATACAGAAACAAGAGAATACATGAAATTTAGAAGTTTGAGATAATCAGATAACTCTAAGATGAACACATTATCTTTATCCTAACAGCTTTCTAGATTTTCATTTACTGTTTTGTTTTGTTTTGTTTTGGCAAATTCCTTTTTCATCTACCTATAATATGTTATGGAGAATAGCCTGACATGATTCCCCCCTACCTCCCACCACACACATACCCACAGTGGATACTCAACTAACCCAAGCCATCTATTCAATAATTTATCCTTCACTATTCAGTTGAAATACGACTATATCATATGTATTATATTACTATTATACACATTTTACATATGGGTCTTACCTATGCATAAGCTCAGTTCTCTAATCTTTTATTTCACTGACTTGTTGGTCACACCAGTACCATATCATACTCACCTGATTAATAGTGTTTTAATATATAATATGTAGTAAAGTAAACCCACTTTGCTTATTCTTCTTTCTTAAAATTACCTTGGCTGTTCTTGCACATTCATGATCACTTATTAATTTTAATATCAGCTTTTCAAGGTCTATACGTATTTGACTTCTTAGGCAGGATATAGGGCATCATAAGTTGCTCCCACTTTTGGAATAAAGAAAATACTTCAAACCTGTGGTGAATTTCATAAATATTCTCTAAATTGTTATTTTATATCAGGCACTCTGTTAGACATGAGGTCTAAAAAAATTAATTAAATAAGAAAACAGCTTGCCCTCCTAAGACTTTAATCTTATGAGGAGGGTACAGAAATGTAAAAAGTTGAGTACTCTGAAAGCATTTTCTGCAGTTACTTCCTGGGCAATGTTTTCTATTATTCCCTGCAGTGTGTACCATGGCCATTCTCCCACCCATGAGACAGTCTACTGGATTTTGCTGTTCAACTCTCTTATTGAATTATATTTCATTCACTACTTATACATGCACTGTTTATTTTTCTAATGCACTGTGTGCCTTCTATGGGCTACTTCCTGTATTTGGATATGGAAGTGGTCCCCAACATTTTTGGCACCAGAGACCAGTTTTGTGGGAGACAATTTTTCCATGGTGGTGGGGGGATGGATGGTTCAGGGGATATGCGAGTGATGTGGAGCAGCAGGTGAAGCTTTGCTCTCTCACCCACCACTCACCTCCTGCTGTGCAGCCTGGTTCCTAGCAAGCCGAGGACCACTACAGGTCTGTGGTCCTGGGGGTTGAGGATTTATGATCTAGAGGTAGGGACAGACAGGGAGACAAGTACAGTACAGTTCAGTAAATACTGTGAAAAAGGAGTACAGGATGCAATCAGCACCACACAGTGTGGGCAGAACACTGAATTTTGGAGATTAAGGACTTCCTCACAAACTGCTCGGTCTGAGCCCCCACTCTGCCATGTACCAGTGTGGAAGCTAGAAGATGTCACTTACATTCCTGGAGTCTCAGCTTTTTGATCTGTAAAATGAGAGTAATGACAGAACCTTCCACATAGACTGAGATGATCCACTGAGATGACTCCTTTAGAACAGTCACAGAATAAGTGCTCAAAGAATAATAACTACTATTACTATTGTTATTAATGGTCAATGAAATTTTTTTAATGGAGATGAATGCCCTATACGAGTCCTTAGAAGGATGAAGAAAGAAGATCTGAGGGAATAATTTTATAAATTACATGGCTAGCCCATTGGGTTCCACCCAATATCGAAAGCCACCAAAATTCTATGTGGTGGCTATTTTGATGCACATTTTCACAGATGAAGAAACAGGCCTAAAGAAGTTAAGAAACTTTCTCAGAGTATCATCCAATAAGAAGCAAAGATGGACATCTAGTGTTACAGCTCTGATTTCACATCGTGCATCTATTACTCTACAAAGGGATGCCTGCTCCCTGCCCATCACCTACTCACAATAAGATACGAGTTGCTAGGACTGTTAAGGCAGTGCACATGCAAAAGCAGAATCTGAGCTTTTCTCTTCCCACTCACCTAAAATGCCTTTTGTTCTGATTGCACAGTCTTTAGAACTGGTAATGGAAGAGAAAGAGAAATGTATTCATTTCAATTTAATTTTAAAGGAATGTTAAAGGGAGTCAGGTTAGGGGGCAGAATTTTGACTTTTGACCAGTGTAACTAGAGAATGTCATTCTAGAAGACTTTTTGAGAACACTGCCAGGCTCCAAGGAGCAAAACTAGAGTACAGACACATCTCTCAATATCTGTTTAGGGGTTGCAATAAAATGAAAATTTCTACCCAATAGCAAGCAAAGTTTGAATTAATGATGGTCTGACACTCTTTGTGGGTTTTCCCTTTTAGTGCTGAGTCACATGAAAATTTGTCAATGTTAAAAATCATATTATGCCATTTTAGAAATGGGGTAAGCACTGAGATTCTGAGTTCATGATAACTGAATTTTAAACATTCCCCGATTTTTCTTTCCTTATCTTAAAATTTCACATTCATATCCTATGGCCATCTGCAGTGTCTCAATGTAACAATCCATCAGCTTGATTTTAAACCTATTCTATCCATGCCTCAAGCACAAAACATGCCTATCTACCGCGCCAGCTCAGAAAAATATTTGCTTTGGAAAAATCTAGTTATTCCCCATTATTTGTGTATGATAACCTCTGGCCATACACTTGAGTTAGGAAAGACCTTGAATTGCTTTTTCTGGGAGGGCATTATTTGAAGTTAATTTTCACTTCTGTACATTATTACACTGTTTTCATTACCTGGAAATTACTCTGAAAATACCTGGAGGGAAAACCAGTTCCATAGTAAAGTATTCGTCTCCATAACAGGAGATCATAATTATTTGTAAACATGTCCACATTTATAATTTGGTTTCATAACAGAACACACATGTAATTTCACAAAAATCTAACTGCATTACATGTGTACAATTATCAAAGGTTTAAAAGAAACGACGATTTCTTACTTCAGTGAATTTTAAACTATAGCCATATCAGTATTTTATTATCATCTGTTTTAATATTAATAGCGAGTTAAAAAAAATGACTCCATACAGCCCACTCTTTGATATTTTGACCCCGCAAGTATATGCTCTTTCATCAGAGACCTCTTTACCCAGATAATTTACCAGTTACAAGTTGAAGGTGCTACCAACAAGTTTTTAACTTTTAAAAAATACATTTTTTTCCTTTGTGTTTAGGATATTTTATTCACAAAATCTGACACTTTTAGTATTACATAAATCTTTCGGAATCCAAACTCAATATTCGTCCCCAAACCCAAAGAGCATTTTTCTTCCAGCTTTATTGAGATAAAACTGACATATAGTACTGTATAAGTTTAAGGCATAATAATTTGACTTACATACATTATGAAATTGTTATCACGTTAAGTACAATGAACATTCATCATCTCATATAGATACAAAATTAAAGAAAAAAATCTGTCCGTGTGATGAGAAATCTTAGGACTCTTAATGACTTTCAAATATAACATACAGCCGTTTCAATTATATTTATGATGTTTTACATTACATCTCTAGTACTTATTCATATTTGGGAGTTTGTGCCTTTCGACAGCTTTCATTCAGTTTCCCCACTTTTCGCCTCTGGTTACCACAAATCTGATCTCTTTTTCTATGTCTGTTTGTTTATTTTTGAAGTACAGTTGACCTACAAAACTGTGTTAGTTCCTGGTATATAACATAGTGATTTGACATGTCTGTTCATTTGGAAATGAACACCACAATGAGTCTAGTTACACTTTATCACCATACAAAGATATTACATAGTTATGTTCCTCACACTGTACATTTCACACCTATAATTCATTTATTTTGCAACTGGAAGCTTGTACCTCTTAATCTCCATCACCTACTTCTTTCCTCCCGCTACTTCTTCCTCTCTCTCTGATGATCTACTGTTTATTTGTGCCTATGACTCTGTTTCCGTTTTGTTATCTTTGTTGATTTTTTGTTTTGTTTTTTAGCTTCCACATATAAGTGATAACATACAGTATTTGTCTTTCTCTCTTCTGGGCATAGTTCTATAACTCAATTCACTTTTCCATCCAAGAAGTAATGTCTTACAAATTACTCTTTTATCTTGATCAAATAAAAGATCCTCAAAATAAATTTGTCTTAGTCAAGAAACTCAGCAACAGTGCTAGAATATCAACTTAAATGAAGTTTTCAATAACATACTTTAAATGGAGTAGGTCTACTATCACCTAGATGTCAGACTCTAAAATATCATTTCCCTGTCACTGGAACCAGGACTCCTGTTTGAGACAGGATAAACTTAGAACATTCTGTCATTCCAAAAGCCATCAGAGTAGGAAGGTCAGGTCAAAAGGACTTAGGACCAATTCAAAGAAATTTCTTGTCACCCCCCCCCAACAAAAAAGGAACAAATAAAATGAAATAGAAAATGTAGTATGTTAATATAGATGACTCCATATTAATAGTAAAAAATAAAGTTGGTCATATTTTGAGCATGCTAGACAAATAACCTGTTATTTTAAAAAGCACAAGACATAAATAATACCTTTGCGAGCAGGGTAACAAAATAATTGATTACAGAAAGTTTCTTGTTTATAGAAGTATTATAGCTGGTAGTGATGAAGGGATGATAGCATATCACCGGTTTTCAACCTACAATGGGCTACAATGGATCTAGGCAAAGATCATCAATGGTTACTAACTTCACAAAACATTCTGGAGAAACAAGAACTTTCTGCATATCAATAATTTACATTCTATGTTTATGGTGTTAATAATGGGGGAAATTGCACCTTAGTTATGAATGTAGAGCACTTCCTAGGAGTTTGTCAAGCTTATTTAAATATATCAGCACAGTGGATCTGTTTTTTCTTCCTTTCTCCAGCCAGCCTTCTGCTTGTAAACATAAAATTTGTATGTCATCATGAATAGAGCAGGAAAACCCAAAAGACTACAACCTAATTGTAATTTCTAGTTTCTACACTATCTCTTCTGACTATTATTAAGTTTCAGTCTCTACTGAGACTAGTCTGGTTCACACTCAACATAGATTTGATCTCTGAATAATGGCAGTAGCCACCTGACTGTTTCTGTATCTCCTCTGCCACCAGAATTGGCTTCCTAAACCACTGGAACCACCACAATACTTCATTTTGCAGAAATTTCCCAGGATTTTGTCCACAGGATGCACCTATGCCAAATTCATCTGTACTTAATTCTTTGCATTTTACATTCTGTTACATCCCACACTATAATTTACATTCCCAGTAGAGTCAGCTATGCCCCAGGTCTCATGTAATCACATATGCTATTCCATATGCCTATACTACATCTTACACCTGGTTGTATTTTGTAGATTTCAATTTAGTAAAACATTTTGCTTGAGTGTGTGTATGTGTACACACGCACACACATGGGCTATTACCTAAAAGTATAAAAAGTCGGATACTTGCAATAGGAAAGCATTTATTAATGGGCTTAAAGCCTGTTTCTGCTCCAATGCATGTCTGTAATGCAAATTGGCTCATATCCAATTAATATACAGAGGATTGATGTCAATATAATCTAGAAGTCAAGTTGATTTATTCACATTTTTCCATTAATACCATTATGCTCCAAGTTAAAGCAGCTACATGCAACATACAGAAAGACAGCTGAACGCAAACCAGAGGACTGGATTATTTTACGTAATGTTTATTTACCTCATTTTTGTTTGTCTTGGCTCAATTTGGACGTGTGTCCTGTCCCATCTTGCAAGTTCTTTCCACATGATTCTCCTTAATCTGTGTGTGTTTCATCCTTGTCTCTATAATTTGACAGCTTCAAACTTGTTTACATCCCTCTGGCATTGAGAGTATTAACCTTTGTTTTAATAGTAAATTCCAAGATATTTTCTAGCATTTTTTTTCATTTTGTACAGTGTAACGTTTTTACTGTGCTAGTGTTGATATTGTATTGGCACCATACTGTATTTTCCACAAAGATGTATTGGTCTTGAATAGTTTGTTTACAATTCTATGTTTCCCATTGTCCTGTTACTATTCTTTTTTCAGAAGACAAGGCTATACAGGGATGCATGTATTGTGTATGCAGTACTCAGTTCAGTACTGTTAAAGAAAAACTTATAAATGTTCAGAAGGGGTTGCCTCGGTCTCCCTCTTCCCTCACATGAGGATACGACTTATCTATGTTGCCCCATCACTTCTAACAAAAAGAAACTTGTTTTCTTACTAGTCTGCTTTGTCTCAGCTTCATTTAACAGCCCTAACACTGTGTTTCCAAACCTTTAATTTGGTTCAGACTTTCACTTTATCACCTATTTCTCTCCCATTGCTCTAATAATTGCCAATGTTCTAAAAATAATTACTTTGTAAACTGTGATTAATAGAACAGCCTGTTGTATGACCTTACTAATGTGATAGGTTTTGAGTATTTTCAAATACATCTTATAAAACAACCCATCCTTGTAAGATTTACTTACTGGTATCTCACAAATAATATAAGGCAAAGTAGTGGATAGCTCATACTTTAATGGATAAAATTCCAGCTGTGTGCTTTGTCAACGTCAATCCCTGCCTGTCTTGACTTGGGCATCAGAGATTCCAAAGGCCAACACTTGTCCGCTCTGCTCTTCCCAGTCTGCGGCCAGTAAGAACTCAATGGTCATGATGTAAAGGGTGAGATCCAGACATGGTCTCCGACTACCTTCCCAAGGCCGGTGTGCCTGGAGCTAAGTGAGCCCTGAGGGTCTCCTAGTACACCATCCTGACCTCTCTCTTCCTCACTCCAGTCAACGTGGCCTGATCAGGCCTCCCTTTGAATTTCAGATTTTACTCCAGCTCCTCGTTGGATCTGAATTCCATTGTAAGCTCCAGCCAGGTAAACTGGGAACTTCATTCTCTGAGTTACTTTTAAAGAATATCTCTTCCCTGGGCTCAATCTGGAATATTTTACTGTAACTGCCTCTTGTTGCACATGTCTGTGCTTGAACTCTGAGTCAGCCACCCATGTAGAGGAGAATTTGCTTTCCAGGAGACCTAGAACTATGTGAGCTCTTCCTCCTACACGACTCTGAACACAGCCGGGCATAGGCATCAGACTTGCTTTGATTCTGTGGATTTGCGAATGAACTCCTGACTTCTCTGCTGTTCGACGAATCGTCCTTCCTCTCAAGTTTGGTTACTATTTTTCTGGGTATCCTTGGCTTTAAAATTTCAGTCAGGATCCCTGACCATGGTTTTGAAGGGTGGAGTTAGGAAAACTTTTGCTACTCTAACAAGCCAGCCAGCACCCCAGTGGTTGAAGGTGATGTGTTTGACTCTCACTCACATAACAGTCCAACGTGGGTGCACTTGGTCAGCAGCTGTGTTCACCAGTGGTCTGGCACACATGGCACCTTGAAGCACCCAGGCCGTCTCTTCAGCGCCTGGCTTTTAAGGCCACTCTGCTCTTTGCATCAAAGTGCAAAAGGGAGATGTTTATGGGGCAAGCCTAGATGTTGTGTATATCTATATTCCATTGTTGACAAAACACCTAACTCTCAGAGAAGCTGGAAAATGTAAACTCCCTGTGTGACTAGAAAAAGGTAAAAGGAAACAAAGACTATTGATCAGCAAGCAATTTTTGCTTGGCACATAAGAAAATACACAGAACACTGTAAACATAAGTGCGCCTCACCAAAAGCCATTAAAATCATAGCATATACTTGAAATTATATTTAAATCATGAAAGACACTTAAAGGAGCTTAAAAATGTCTCTAGAATAAGGACCAGGTAAAATAAACACACCAGGCACAATAATCATGTGTCAGATCTGGGGTTCTATAGTTAGAGAATTCAAAATGGTAAAACTATGAAAAATAATATATGTTATATAAGAATACATATATATATATGAATCACTTTCCTATACAGCAGAAATTAACACAACATTGTAAATCAACTATCCTTCAATAAAATACATTTTTTAAAATAATAATAAAGTGGTAAAACTTCAAGGAATATGAACAAATCCAAATAATTTGCAAAGTTATCTTAACACCATATATTTGAATAACATTGAGAAGAAACACAGAAATGTTTAACAACAGAGGCATAGTTCAGAGGGCTTATTTTCTAATGGGGAGACCAACATGTAAATAACAGAATCTTTCTATTATGTAGACCAGAGGAAATAATGTAGAGAGAATGAGTTAAAATAGATGTGGAAGGATCTTTGACTTCTGCTGGGATCTCACTAGCCTAATTTGATTGCCTGACTCCTGGTCCACGCAGCGGTGATTTTCTCTGGCATTGTCAATATGACACTTTCAAGGGTCACATTCCAGTAATGAACTTCGCCTCCTTTTGCTGACACATCTATCAGCATGCAAATGTCAACCTCACTAACCCCCTTTCTTACTCTTCTATTCAAATTCAAAAATAAATTACCTGTTCTCTCTAGGGTCAAACTCCCATATTTTAGAGATGAGCAATGATATTAAATTACTGAAAATAATAAGTGGATAAACAAATAAATTGAAACGGTCTCTGGAGAAATACACAATGCACTATTGTCTATTAGAGAGTCAGTAGTTTGTTCTCCTACCCTTCTCATCTGTTCCATCAGCCTTCGCAGGAGAATGTCTCTCTAGCTCCTTTGTGAATACTGGTCACTCATATCATGCATTAGCCCATAGCATTTTTCCATGAGTAGCAGGGAGTCAAGAGTCAAGAGTTTGTGCAAGATTTTGCTTTATATCATTTGTGGAATATTTTTACAAATTGCAAAATTATCAGATCTCTCATGGCACAAAAATCATATATTAATGCATATATGTGGAATCTAGAAAAATGGTACAGATGAACCTATTTGCAGGGCAGGAACAGAGATGCAGATGTAGAGAATGGACATGTGGACATGGGGGAGAAGGGGGAGTGGGATGAACTGGGAGATTAGGATTGACATATATACACTATCACATGTATAACAGATAGCTAGTGGGAACCTGCTGGATAGCACAGGAAGCTCAGCTAGGTGCTCTGTGATGACTTAGATGGGTGAGATAGGAGGTGGGGGTGGGAGGGACATCCAAGACGGTGGGGATATATATATATATATATATATATATATATATATATATATATATACATATAGCTGATTCACTTCTTTTTACAGCAGAAACTACCACAGCATTATAAAGCAACTATACCCCAATAAAAAAAAAAAAAAAAAAACCTCCACAAACTAGCTGCTGGTTTTTCTCCAGCTACATGCTCGTTATGTCTAACTTCCTGTACACATGTACTTGGTTCTTTGTCATACTGGGATCCTGTCAGTTCTCTGCTCCCTTTGCCTTGTGGATATTGTTCTGTATACCTAGAAGGGCCAACCTACTTCACTCATCTTGAAAATTCATCCTCCTCCATTAAGTCTCAGCTTAAGCTCCTCTTCTAGAATTTCCCTAACATACCCTGCTGACTTTATTTCACCATTTTGTATGCTGCCACTGAATCCTGAGCACACTTTCTTTTATGGTACAGGCTTGTGTATCTTTCTATACCTGTGACTATTCACTAGTCCATGAACTCTTTGGGGGCAGGAACTGTATTTTTTCCCCATATTTCTAACAGTAACACTCTGGGAACCCAACAAGTTCGTTCTACTGTAAAGCATAGGGAACTACACACACTATTTTGTAAGAAGCTATGGGGAAAAGAATCTGAAAATGAATATACATATTTATGTATATGTTTACATATATAAACACACATATATATATGAATCACTGTGCTGTACACTGGAAACTAACAGAGTATTGTAAATCAACTACAATTACAAAAAAAAGGAAAAGAAAAAATAAACAATTGAGGAGTCTATGCCTCTGTTGAGGGAGACGAGCTGTACACACGAAAGCAAATCTTTTATTTATTTATTCATATATGTATTTAGTACCTTTCTCCCTTTGCCAAATGTTGTACTTGGCAGGAAGAATAAAAAAGATGAGTAACACATGGTGCTTGATCTGGAGGAGGTCATTTTCTCTTTTTTTTTTTTTTTAATAAATTTATTTGTTTATTTGTTACGTTGGGTCATCCTTGCTGCAAACGGGCTTTGTCTAGTTGCGGTGAGGATTGGGGTTGCACGGGCTCCTCAATGCCGTGGCTTCTCTTGCTGCAGAGCATGGGCTTAATATTTGTGACTCATGGGCTCTAAAGTGCAGGCTCAATAGTTGTGGAACACGGGCTTAGTTGCTCCACAGTATATGGGATCTTCCTGGAGCAGGGATCGAACCTGTGCCCCCTGCATTGGCAGGTGGATTCTCAACCGCTGCACTATCTAGGAAGTCCCAAGGAAGGGCTCACTTTCTTGTGGAGTAGTAGACATGTGACTCCCTTATTTCAGTGATGCTAAGACGTTAATGATCATAACATGTGCCGTTTATATTATGTGCCACAAAGATATGTAAAATACTGCCAATGCAACCCTGACACATTGCACGTATTAGGTAGAATTCTTACTGTATTCTTCTTGACAGAGCTTTTTAAGGCTTATCCACAATCATATTATTCTTAAAATTTCTTCACATTTGAAGTTTGATTGTTTTGAAAACCTCTTAAACTCAGAGTGGTCCCTCCTGTGTTTTCCAATCAATGTCATCCTCTCTGCTCAAGGTAACCATTGATTGTTGTTGCTGAACTTCTTAAAATAATTCATAAAGAACTAAAAGCCATTCAGCTAGATTTGTAATATTTACTCCTACTTTTTGAATATTGCCCAAAACTTCTGATTTGTCACCTCTGTCGTCTCCTCTCTACAGTTAATTTGATGCCAGGGTTTAAAAACATTTCCATATTTTTTTTTTCCTTTTTTGACCCTACCGTGCGGGATGCGGGATCTTAGTTCTTTGACCAGGAATGGAATTTGTGCCTCCTGCAGTGGAAGTGTGGAGTCTTAACCACTGGACAGCCAGGGAAGTCCGCATTCCCACATTTTGTTTCTGGAAGTTTCCTCTAAATTCTGATGGTGTTGCTTTAGATGTTTGTGTATGCACAGGCCATGACACAGACATCATCACTGATGTCTAATCGACAGCAACTGTAAGATGACATTGATTAAAAAACACATCTGAGTTCAGAGATGTGAAAATGTGAAAGTCAATCAATCAATCAATCAATGGCATTTTAGAACTGACAAAATACAGCATAATCTATCACAACAATGGTGGAATCATTATAAGCACAGCACATTACAGGAATTTGGAAGATCATTTGATTATTTTCCCAGATGAATCTAGGAAACCTCTTAATAGGTATAGACATGGTGATATTTAGAGTTGAATTTGTGATATTTGAATAAAAATAATGCAGGATAAGTGTAACTTAAAATACATTGTTATGTCTATACAAGCCTTGTGGAAAATAGATGACAAGTTTGACTTTCAGGTTTCTAATGAGGTTCACACAGAACAGGTGAAAAGTGTCATGAATATTTCATGGAAATAATCTTATCGTTAGGTAGGACGCACATATATTAAATACCGACTACTGAAGATATTAAAACTTAATGCCATTTTTGACAAAATGAATGTTTTATGATGAAGAATACTGTACAAAGGTGCATATTTGTTTGCAAAGTATATTTCATGTTCAATGGTATCAGTGAAGGCAACTGTTCAAATTGGAGACATAATTGAATTTGAAACGCGTAAAATTACAAAAAGAACAACATTTAAATGTTCATGGTAAAAATAATTATTACGAGTCTTATTTAGTGAATAGAATGAAAAAACAAACTCTCTCCAAATGTATATATACTATTACCACTGCTTCTTGCTCTGTAAGAAAAATAATGGCAACAACAACAATAATTATTTATTGCATGATCAATATATGCCAGGCACTGTCATAAGGATTGACATGGATTTAACTCATTTAAACTCTGTGGGGGGAGCTTTCCTGGTGGCTCAGTGGTTAAAAATCCACCTGCCAATGCAGGGGACACTGGTTCAAGCCCTGGTCCGGGAAGATCCCCTGTGCCAAGGAGCAACTAGGCCCGTGCTCCACAACCACTGAACCTGCACTTTAGGGCCTGCAAGCCACAACTACTGAGCCCATGCACCACAACGACTGAAGCCTGCTTGCCTAGAGCCTGTGCTCTGCAACAAGAGAAGCCACCGCAGTAAGGAGACTGCGCACTGCAATGAAGAGCAGTACCTACTTTCCGCAACTACAGAAAGCCCGCACACAGCAACGAAGACCTAACACAGCCAATAAATAAAAATAAATAAATACATAAATAAATAAATAAAATTAAAAAAAAATCTGTGTGACAGGTACTCTTATTGTTCTGATAGTAAAGATGGGCAATCAGAGCGGAGCCAGGTCGTCTGATCCCAGAGCAGAGCATCTTCACCACCGTTCAAGCCGTTGCTGAGGAGGCTTGAGGCGGATACCAGACAGCTGGCCAGTGGGCAGAGCAAGCAGGCTTCAGGAAGGACAGTGTGGCCCAGTAGATGAACACGGGCCTTCAAGTCAGGTGAATCTATGTTCAAATTCTGACTCACCACTTATATGTTGCATGACTTAGGACAATTTCCTTAATCTAGTGGAATCTTAGTTTCTTTCTATCAAAATTGGATGTAGTATCTCTCTTGCACGAATGTTAGGATAACTAGAAACTACGTTTTTATGAAGTATCCAACTAGAATAATCAAATGATTACCTGTGATAAATTCTCAAAATAATGGGAATCTACCATAGAGGTTAGGAAAGGAGCAGCTAGGGTGAACATGATAGAAAGGAAAGATCCCAAACTGTGAACCAAAGAGAACCAGAGTTTAATTCCATCTCTACAACTCTCTTATCTGTGTGCCTTTGTGCAAGGTAGTGCAACAACCTGGGTCAGTTTATCCTCCTTAAATAGATGTGGCAATACCTGCCCCTGAATTATAAGATGAGTAAGGGAGTCTGAATAAGGTACCACACACAGAGTTTCACAACTATAAATCCTAGTGGCTATTCTACTTTCCCATCATTTCTCCCCATTAAATTCAGTCTAAGAGATTATTAGATAATTAGTAAGACTTTCTGCTGCTGAATAGCAACCAATTTGAAGGGAAAGTGGTATCGTTCATGGGTTTGAATCAAAGACCCTTCAACAGAGATGACTGTCAGATCTTGGTTGCAATTTAGAGAAAGTGTAGTTCAATCCCTTGCTTTACAAGAGGAGGAATCTGAGATTCTGAGGGGTGGAGAGACACATACAAAGGACAAGAAGCTGCCAGTGCAGAGCTTGCTCTCATTCCCAGCTGGGGCCATCAGTTCAGTTACCATAGTCACTTTTTCTGAACAATGTTAAAAAAAAAAATCATTCTGAACGCAAACAATATGCCTGTGCTTCTCGCTTAAATGCAATATAAACCTCATAAAGGAATAATAATAGCATCCCCCCACCCAATAATATTAACATCTTCTTATAGAGTTTTTTTTTAATTTCAAATATTTTGCATACTTTAAAAAGTATAAGCCCCATACCTGCCCTGCAAGTTGCACAGGAGAGGAAGCATCTAATTTACTACACAAGTGAACAAACTACCTTTTACTAGTTAGAGATGGCCCCTACCCTCCAATGTCAGTTCTAGGGCAGGAACTCTAACTCCTAGATCAAGTTGTTTTTGTTTTTTTTCTCTACAGTTCAGTTCTCAGTGCCCAGATGGGTAAAGTTTTTTTTTTTCCTCAAACACACAAAATACATTCACATGTAACTTTTCTGCCCCTTTAGCTTTCTTGGTCTGTTTCTCTAGGAGAAACTTTAGCAAAATCTTGCCTAGCATTTTAAATGATAAATGATTTAATGCTATTGGAAGCAAAAAGCATTTTTTTAAACTTATGTAGTTTAGAAAATGTTTAACTTGTCAAATATGAAATGTTGAAGAATTAAACTTGGAGAGCAAGGGACTTTCAGCCTCTGGGAGTGTTTGGAATAGGAGAATAAAAAGGCCAAATTGCAGCATCATTTAAAACTATTCTAACAGCTCTTAAGAAGAAAAATAGGAAACCTCGCTGTCAGTAGATTCATTTTATTTTGTTTTTTTTATTTTTAAATGTGTACCATTCCTGGTGGCTGGTCAACTAATAGAGTCAGGACAGTATAAATTCCACAGAGTATATTCTTTATAGTTTATGACTTATTCCCCCAGAACATTAGCAAAAATATTCACAAAAAATGTGTTTAATAAAAGAACATGCTCCCTTCCATCTGTATGTTTTATAGGCCTCAGAAATATTGAGAAGGAAGTATGGATTTGGAGTAACCTAATAAAAATTAAACGTGATCAATTGTCACAGAACACATGCCAGCGATCACCATTTCAAGAGGATTTTAAATTCTCATACAAATGAGAGTTGACTCCATCAAGGAATAACGGGTGTTGTCTGTGAGGACAAGTGAGAAGCACACAGAAGCCCCTTCTCAAGCTGAAGTTTTTAGGATTTTACCAGATATGATGTAAAGGTATCATACAAATCAATGTTCAGGTCACAAGACGGTGAACACTGATTGTCTGCTTACAACAACTTTCAAATCAAGTTCTCAGTTTTAGAATTAATAGTGAAGTAGGCAGTGATGGGGAGGCTGTGAAACAGACCAGTCGATGTTTTATAGAATTTCTGAAAATTAAAAAGTTTTCCTATGCTAAAATATGATACAAAGGAACTTATTTACAAAACAGAAATAGACACAGATATAGAAAATAAACTTATGGTTACTAAAGGGGAAAATCGGGGAAGGGATAAATTAGAAGTTTAGGATTAACAGATACACACTACTATATAGAAAATAGATAAGCAACAAGGTCCTACTGTGTAGCATGGGGAATTATATTCAATATATTTTAATAACCTATAATGAAAAAGGATCTGAAAAAGAATATATATACATATATGTACAGCTGAATCACTTTGCTATATACCAGAAACTAACACAACATTGTAAATCAACTATACTTCAATAAAAATAAATAAATTAATTAAAAGAATGTTTTTCTCCATATCTAAGTATGAGTATGCTAAGTGCATCATATTTCTTCAAAAAATATTTTGAGACAAAAAATAAAATATAATATATAAAATAAAAAACATACAGTATATGATTTTATGATCATATATGTATATGATCACAAAATCACACATTTATTCACACACATATATGCATATATGTGTGTATATATATATACATGGCAGCTACATGTGTCTCCCTTTAGTTTCTCCTGTTTCCCAGGGAGCCCCTTACTATTTTGTCATATAAAACAAAAAGACACTATGGGAAAAACAGTGACAGGAGAGTTCAGTCCCAGTCTTTCCATTTATTTATTTATTTATTTATTTATTTACATGTACTTATGGGATACATGTACTTGTAAGATCTTAATTCCCTGACCAGGGATCGAACCTGGGCCCCCTCATTGAAAACTCCAAGTCCTAACCGCTGGGCTCCTAGGGAATTCCCCCAGTCTTTCCCTTTTAAAAGGAAAATAGCAGAATGGAAAAGGGCTTTAGGGTTAACGTTCTAAGACAAATTTTGGGTTAAACTCAGGCCATGCTAGCTAGGTGATTTTAATCTCCCAAGTCTCAATTTTCCCATCTGTAAAATTAGAATACATTAAACAAGTCTCTGATGAATATTTTTATTAAGATAAAACTTTACAAAATAGGAAAAATACTCTGCATGGTGCCTAGCATGCAGTGCACCTTGAATAAATATAAATTATTCTTACCATTGTTATTTTAATTCTTAACTGTGTATTTTCCAGAATGTTTTCACCTCCTGAAGTTTCACAGTCTTGATTTGTATAAATATAGTTAGTTACTAACATCTGCCTCTCCCTGCACAGTTTATAAGTTCCATGAGACACAGCTTACGAAAGGATGTGGGACACCATAGAATATAAAACAATGCTATGTAAACATTAGGATGAATGTACAACACATAAAATAGAATAAAACCAGTGTCTTCAGGACTTCCCTGGCGGCGCAGTGGTTAAGAATCCACCTGCCAATGCAGGGGACATGGATTTGAGCCCTGGTCGGGGAAGATCCCACATGCCACGGAGCAACCAATCCCTTTGTGCCACAACTACTGAGCCTGCACTCTAGAGCCCACAAGCCACAACTACTGAGCCCATGTGCCACAACTACTGAAGCCCATGTGCCTAGAGCCTCTGCTCTGCAACAAGAGAAGCCACTGCAATGAGAAGTCTGTGCACCACAACAACGAGCAGCCTCTGCTCTCCGCAACTAGAGAAAGCCTGTGCACAGCGACGAAGACCCAACATAGCTCAAAATAAATAGATTAATTAATTAAAACACAAACAAGTAAAGAAAGTGTATTTTTTTTTTCTTTTGATTCCTCTGCTTTTGTTGGGGGTCATCTTACTCTACCCTTGGATAGAAATGTGGGCAGACGCCACAGACTTTCCTCACAACATCAGGTAATAGCAAGTCCTGTGCTCACATTGTCACAAAACCAAGTCAGAGCCCATCTATCCAAGGGGACAGTGCTCGGTATAGAGGAACAGACCACAGACACAAACCTGCAACAATGTGACAACATCGCAAAAGCATTGCATTAAGTGAAAGGAGACTGATGCCAAAAATTACTTCCTGTATGATTCATTTGTATGATTTTCTGGAAAAGGTGACACAAGAGGGCCAGAAATCTGATCAGCGACTTGCTGGTGGTGGATACAGGTACTGAGGACATTGATACTCTGGGGTGTTACCCCAGAAGAGCAGGCAGGAGGTGATGAAAGTGATTTTATCTAATTTTGGGAGTGGTTACACAAAAGTCTACATTTGACAAAATTCATTGAACTATGTACCTAAGAAGGGTGATTTTCCTATATGTGAATTGTACTTCACTAATCCTGATCTCTCTCTCTCTGTCTCACACACACACACACACACACACACACTGCTGATTATCATTCTCCCGATTTAGAAAAAAGATTAAGAGAAGAATTTACAGGTATGTTAAATTTCTTAATTGAATTAGTATCTTCATAATAATATAGAGAGATTAATTCCTAATAAGAATGCTTTAAAAGCTTTCAGAAATAGGGTAGGTAGGAGTTTGAAGTTAGAAAATGTCTTACTTGAATGGATATTGTAATAATAACATTATTGACTGTTTACCATGTTCTAGTCACTGGAACATTTATTACACTCATTTTTTAGAAAGGAAAACTGAGGCACAAAGGAGTAGCGATTAAATAACTTGCACAAGTCACACAGGTTTTTCTTGCTTTTTGAAGAATGTCAGAGCCAGGATTCGACCCTAGAAAATCTGACTCCCATGTCTATGCCCTAGGGCACACCACGTGCTACCTGGTTTGGGCTTGCTGGTAGTGGCAGATGTTAAAAGTTGACTCTTTCTCTTGTAGGTGCTTTTATATAGTTTAACATGTCATCTCCAGAACATTTTCCATGAAGTTTCCTATTTATCTGTATACCAGATTTCCCACACGAAACTCCTGAATGCAGAAGCTGAATTCTCTTATAATCTGGCTTTCTGAGATGGAATGATCCTGCATTAGTTTTCTCTTCAATGTGGCCTACTGATGGTGCGTGAGATGCATGCGTGTGTCTTTTGCCCCTCAAGCAGCCCTCTCTCCTGTTACCATAGCCTGCTTTCAAATTCTCAGTCGTAGGTTAGTGCTAGTTCTCTGTTTCTCCCAAAGGTGGGGGACATATTTAAACTGTGTGTTATCCCAAGAAAGCTTATTCACAAAACTTGATATGAAGGAAATAGCTTCCACCCCCACCACACACACATACTAGGCTTGATGTGAAGGAGATTGACCTCTTCCCACACCTGCTTCCCCAGGTCTGCTTCATGGATGTGCAACCAGGATGCAATTGAACAGGGCACCATGTTGGGAGGGTCCTCTACGCATAAGGGCCAATAGTCTCTGAGTCAGTTACGATGCTAGAATGAGCACTGAGGGTGGAGCCCACAGTCACATAAGGCCTCACATCTCTCCATCTCCCTGCCTCCCTGGCTTGGGTTCTCTGATCCCATAGGTCAAGGCCTATGGGATAGGTCAGGTCCCTGGTGATCGCCTGCACCCCCACAGCGATATCCCTGTACCCAAGGGAATAAAATATTAAATAGCAATTAAAAATCTCTATGATGAATCAAACAGACTGAAGAAGAAAGGGAAAAAAAAATCTTTTTCCTTGCTGTTTGAATAAGACTCCTGCATTTTCAATTTGTTTTGGGTCCCCCAAATTATGGAGCTGCCCCAGCACCTACACCATCTTTTTGGGCTGATGAAGAGATGCACAGGCTGAGTATGGCCTCCTCTAAAGACAGTTTTGCTTGATTCAAAGTACTTCTATTTTTCTCCACCCTCTGATTCATTTCATGTCCTTGGTATGTCTTTGAGGTCCAAGAGTTGTGGAATTACTTCTTAAAATGTATTTTGGTTCAGGAATTTCGCTCTCTTGTTCGAATTTCATATTTGCTCTCTTGTTCGAATTTCCATTTTTATATTCTGTTTAAAATGTGAATTATTCTTTCCCTGCCTTTAACATGTTTTATTCTTCAGCTCAACTTCTCACTGGGGAAAGCAGTAGTTATGTATTTAATACCATTGGCGAGTTAGAAGTTGAAGCCTTGTCTTGAAAAGGTTATATTAAGAATAATCAATATCTGTCTTTGATTTCAAATAAAAATAAACATAGTGAACACTTATGAAGTCCTAACTCTGTGCAAGACACCATCCTAAGTGCATTCTATACCTTAACTTGCTGCATCTTCACAATGTTTTGATGCAGTGAATACTGTTATTACTGTTTTATAAATGAGGAATTTGAAGTGGAGAGACTTGAATACATAGCCCACAGTCAAAAGAACTAGCAAGTCATCTAACCAGAGTTAAGATCAAAACACTCACCTCCAGACTCCATGCTCTTAATGACCTGGGTACTGTACCATTGGAGGTACAGGAATAGTTACTTACAAGGTCTTTATCCTCCCCTGCTTCATGAAGAACAATGATGATAACATCAATGTCTTCACTAAAGACTCACTGTACCAAGCCCAGAGCCATGCTGTTAGTGTTATATAATTTAATTTTAAAAACAACTCTCTGAATTAGATATTATCCCTAGTTTGAAGATGAGGAAGTTGAGGTTTAACAAGGAAGGAGTTGTGGGAGGGAGGGATATGGGGATACATGTATAAATACAGCTGATTCACTTTGTTGTATAGTAGAAACCGGCACAACAGTGTAAAGCAATTATACTCCAATGAAGAGCTAAAAAGAAAAGGGATGAGAATTTGAGCTTGCTCGTAAGTCTGCTAAAATGTGACATCAATCCATCTGAATTCCAGGTCTGCCTGAGGCCATGTACTGTGGTGCTGAAGAGCATGGCATCTGCCACCATGACCATCGCTGCAGCTGGCTCCTATACCACCTGCACTCAACACCCACTGGTTCACTCCTGAGAGCCCACTATGTGTATCTCTTCCCAATTCCACGGCGATGTTGGGTTGCTGTCTTGAGATTAGCCATGGTGGGTGTATGTACACTACAGCAATCAACAAAGACTAGAGATGGCCCCCCTCCCCTTTGGAGAGCTGGTTTATCAACATGACACTGTTCGACCTTCAGCAAATTACTAAACCATTATGCAGCCTTTCTCTTTGCCACCATCTCCTGATTTACTCTTGTCATTTATACTTCGAAAGCCCTTTCCCACTTGACTAGGAAATTATTCTCCATTGATTTCTTGTATGAACTCTTAGTCCAACCATGAATCTAGTCATCACCCTGCTTCAGTCCACTTTCCACACTTCTCCCAGAATCGTTATTTTTTTCTATTTTTGGTTGAAAATGAAAAATAAAATGCCATGAAGTATAAAGTTTAATGTGACAACATCCTAGCACTATGATTCTTAATAAATGTAGAATTTATCACAAAATTGCCCTATGTAAACCCTTCGATGGCTCTCCATCCTCAGGAAATGAGAATAGCCTCATCATGACGTATAAAGTCCCTTTATGAGCATTCCCCTGTCTCTCTCCATCAGTCTGACATCCTGGTCAGTCCCTCCACACTCTGACTGTCCGGCATGGTGCCACATGAAGGGTCAGAGCTCAGGCTCTAGAGACAGACAGTACACTTGGGTTGAAAGTCTCAGTTTCTGCTGCAGTTCAGATGTGCAACTTGGGATTCATTATCTCGATGTTTCAGACTCTTTGACTACAAAATAGGAACAGCACTGGCAGTTAGCTTTTGTGAAGTTTAAGTAAACAAATACATAAGAGTGGACTTAAAGCTTGGTGCATAGAGCTATGAAGATGCAAGTTTTTATTACTGTTCTTTTTAATAGAATTATTATCATCATTATGAATAGCCTTTATTATTTGGTTTCATTATTTATAACTGGAAGAAAGAGATTATCAAATACCCTTGAAACTTAGCCATGTGGTTCTCTCAAATTGAGAGCTTGATAGAAGAACACTAATTTAATTATCAGGCTTTTGAATAGAACTATTTGTTAAACATAATGAAAAAGAAGCCAGTGACACCAACTTCCTGCTTCCTTATCCATCCCTGGCGCTCTCAACTCTGGTACCAGGACAGTGGTGGTGGTGTGTATGTGGGGAGAGCAGGGGGTGAGAAACATAACAGAACAGACACAAAACTACTTCAAATAAAATGATCTCATATAAAACTATTTACTAGACATTTCCTCAGTATTCCATGATGATTTATGCCTTTGGACATCAGTACCTACTTTCCTTCTGACCAGAATATCTTGTATTCCCTACTTTCTTCAGTTCTTCTCTAAAAATCTCCGATTTACCTTACAAATGTCAGCTCATGAGCAAACCATTCCAGGATATCATCTTTAATCTCCCTAAATGTAGTATATCACTCCCTCCTCTGTGTGCTCTGTATCATGGATATACCTCTAACCTGAGCTTATTAATCTGTATTGCAAGTTATTTGTATGTGGCTCTATTTATGATTATAATGTGAAATCCCTTAGGATTAGGTTGTATTATCCTCATGACCTAGTACAGTGGAAATTGAGGTACTCAACAAATATTTGCTAAATTGCATTTCATGAGATCAAATTGCATTAAAGTGAGATGCAGCCATATTAGGTAGGTTCTTTGTGTTGTCCTAATCCTGGAATATTTTATCTATGCAGGATACCAGTAATATATCTTCAGCAACAGAGAAGCAGAAATTAACAGAGTTAAGCGTATACAAACTAATTGATTTTCCTTCCGCTATATCTGAAGTTTCTACCTCCACCAACAATATTCTAGAATGTTAGAGATAATTTATTTTTACTGATTGATTTTATAGAAAAAAGATTGATCCAGTTAATAAATGACAATTTTTTGAGGAACCAACTAACAAAAGATTAAGCAGCTGAACCCAAGTCTACTGACTCTAAAATGAAGGACTTGATGCTGTGGTTCACTGCTTCCCCTAGCCCTTAGCTCTCTCAATTGCTTCACTTCTTTTCAATAGTCATTTTTGTGAAACTCAGTGCTAAATTTTAAACTGCACGTGTCCCATACCTAGCGCCATGAACTTCTATGTAAACCCGCTGAGATACTGACATCTCTTAGCCCATCATCCAAATATGAAACCCCTCCAATTTAATGTATGTTTTTTTTATTCATCTTTGGTCTCGACCTATCTGCCTATGTCACGTTTTTATGCTTCTTTGAAGCTTTCCTGTTAAAATTAATCCTTTAATCAAACCCTTAGAAACACAAAATTACGTTTCTTCAAGGAAAGATGCCTATCTGATCTTTCTTACCCCATAAATGAGACTTAGAAATGCTCCATGATTTTGTGATGTTTGCTGGAGAAGCATCACTGAGTTAAGAGGTCAAAAAAGAGTTACCCAAAATGAATACGACGGTGATGCCAAGAGAATGCCTGTGCTGTGATAAATACAAGTTCTAGTGGGATGATTCCTTGCTGACCAATCATCTTTCATTTTTGCCAACATACAGTCTCTCTATATAGATAGAGATCTATCATCTATCTATCTTCTACCTATCTATCTCTGTCATATATTAATCATATACAACAGCATTATTGAAATACGATTCACATACTATAAAATTTACCCATTTAAAATACACAACTTAAAATCTTTAGTGTATTTACAGTTATGCAACTACAAACACAATAGAGTTTAGAACATTTTTGTCACCCTTAAAAACACCCCGTACCCATTAGCAGTTACTCCTCATTACCCATTTATCCAATCTAGCTAAGTAAGCATGAATCAGCGGGCTGTCTGTATAGATTTACCTATACTGAACATTTCCTATGAAAGAAAAAAATCACATAATTATGTTTTCTTTAGTGAGTGGTTTCTTCCACTTAGCACAATGTTTTTCAAGTTTCATCCATGTTTTGGCATGAATCAGTTCATTTTTACTGTAGAATAATATTCTACTGTATAAATATACCATATTTTATCCATTTATCAGTCGGACATCTGGGTGTTTTCATCTTTTGGCTTATGGATAATGTTGCTATGAACATTTGTTTACACATTTTTGTATAGACATATCCTTCCAGTTTTCTTGAACCTATACCTAGGAGAGGAATTGCTGAGTAACATGGTAACTCTAAGTTTAACCTTTTGAGGGACTACATGTTATTTTCTGATTGGATCATTTTACATTCTGACCAAAAATACATGAGGGTTCCAATTCCTCCACATCTTTGCCAACACTTACTACTCTCTGTCATTTTTATGAGAATGGTCCTAGTGTGTGTGAAACAGTATCTCATGCGGTTTTGCTTTACATTTCTCTGATAGATGATGAGATTGAGTATATGTTCTTGTACTTAACGTCCACTTGGATACCTTTTTTGAAGACATGTCTATCCAACCCTTTGTTCATTTTTAAGTTGGATTGTCCTTTTCATTATTGAGTTGTGGGAGTTCTTTTTATATCCTGGATTTAGGTCTCTTGTCAGATATATGACTTGCAAATATTTTCTCCCTTTCTGTGGGTTTTGTTTTTAATTTATTGATGGAATTGCTTGCAGCACAAAGGGTTTTAATTTAGATGGTATTAAACAAACAAAAAGAGAATATTAATATTACTTAGTCATAGATGGTAGAAATGGAGACATGATTAGGTTGAATTTTTGTTTATTTGGACAGCTGGTTCCAGCACAAAATACAGTTAAAGTTATAGTTCTCTCTATTTAGTTCTTCTAATATTATGATAGCCATATTAAAGATCACAGTGATCAGAAATTGAATCAAAATCTTCCTTTGGTCTGCTAATTAGATCTGTAAGTCTCAAATTTGCTGAAAGGCAAGAGCACTGAAATAACATTGTATATGACTGGTTTCTGCATTGGCAGTGTAAAGTGTGAAGTAATGGCAAATACAAATATAAAAGGGGAGGTAAAATAGAGGGAGGGAGGGGGAAATGTGAAAAAACAAAAATGAGTGGAAAGGGGGGAAAAGTTCATGATCAAAGTCGACCTGCATGGCAGAGAAAGCTATTTATCCACCATATACCTTTCTTCTCCTCTACAATCACAAGGTTGGGGACATTTTACCACTCATGGTGAAAATCACATTTTTCAGGCTCTCTTGCATAGAAGTGTGGTCCTGAGACTCAGTTCTGGCAGAGGAGATATAAGTGTACTTAATAAGATAATTACATAATTCCATAAACATAGAGGGAGATTTCTAAGAGCCCTAATTACATAATTTTATAACATAGTGGGAGATTTAAGATCACTCTTTAGAAAATGGTAGATTGAAAGAGAAAAAATAATCATATACAGTTTTTCCCAAACTTAAGGATGATTTGACTTACGATTTTTCAGCTTTATGATGGTGTGAAAGCAACATGCACTCAGCAGAAACAACACTTTGGATTTTTATATTTGTCCCAGGACAACAGTATGTTGTAGGATCCTCTCCTGTGACGCCGGCAGTGAGCCTCAGCCACAGAATCACAAAGTAAACAACCTGTACACTTTCAACCAATAACCATTTTCAACTGATAACCACCTGTACCCGTAAAATCATTCTTTTTCACTTTCAGTAAAATAGTCAACAAATTACATGAGATCTCAACACTTTATTATAAAACAAGCTTTGGTTAGTTGATTTTGCCCAACCATAGGCTAAAATAAGTGTTCTGAGCATGTTGAAGGTCGGCTAAGCTATGATGTTTGGAAGGTGATGTGTATTAAATATATTTTCAAATTAAGGATATTTTCAACTTATGATGGGCTTATTGGGACACAACCCCATCACAAGTCAGGGAAAATCTGTATATTACTGATAAGTAAAGCACAAATGTGGCAAATTAATAAGTGGTGAATCTGGACAAAGGAAATGTGGGAGCTCTTTGTTCTAGCGCTTCTGTAAGATTGAAATTACCTTAAAACAAAGTCATAGCAACTAAAGAAAAAATGTTGAAAAGAAATTGTACTGGTAACCAAAATTCTTCCTCATCAAAGACCTCCGTATAAAATAGCTCTTCTTTAAAATTTTCCATTTTTAAGTAATTTTAAACTTACAGAAAATTTGGAAAAATATTACAGAATTTCTGTATGTCATCTGACATTCTCTAATGTTAACATCTTGCACAAGTATCTTATACTTGCCAAAATTAAGACATTAACATTTGTGGAACCCTAATTTACTAAACTACAGATTTTATTCAGATTGTGTTAGTTTTACCACTTTTGCTTATTACTGTTTTTGAATTGATCACAGGACCTCAGTTATTCCTTGTTTTTCATGACCTTGACACTTTTGAAGATTATTGGTCAAGTCTTTATAGACTATTTCACAATTCTGATTTGTTGATGTTTCTCATGATTGGACTAGATTTATGTGTTTTGGGCTAGAAAACCAGTGAAGTCCTATGCCTTTCTCAGTGTGTCAATATATCTTATCACTGGTGATATCAACCATAATCACTAATTTAAGGCTGTGTACAATGATTCTTCTTCACTATAGAGTTAGTGTTTTTTCCTTTGTAATTAGCAAATGCTTGAAATACATTTACACTGTGCAAACATTCCATTTCTCTTCAAAATTTCACCCAATAATTATACAGTCCATTGATGGGTCATGCTTGAAGCAATTACTACTATAATGTTCTAATATTGATTTTTGGTTTACTTACCTCTTTTCTCCTGTAAGGAAGAGCTGCTTATTCCTACCTATTTATGTATTTGTTTGTTTGTTTTATTGTCAATGTAATTCCTTGAACATTAATTTTAACCTACTTTATTTAAAATGCTGTTTTAAAGATGAGTTTTTATATTTATCCAAGAAACAGATTTTCCCTCTCTTATGCAATATATTTTAGGGAAAAAATAGTTAATTTACTCAATTCATTTTATAGGTAAGATTTAAACTTGAAATAAAAACAAAACTAAGAGAATTCAAGAGGAATTACAGAACAGTTTTACATAAACATAGGTTAAAAATCCAAAATAAAATGTAATAAAATATGGTATTTTTAAATGTATAAAATATATAATACAACAAAATTAACTAGATATACACTGCCTATTGAATATAAACATATGATTATCACACTAGATGCTTTTAGTGCATTTAGTAAAATTTAAACACAGTTCCTCTAGACACATTAGCAAATAATGGGATGTGTTTCACACTAGACGAAACATGAGTGAAACTAGATCTCAGGCCCAGTAGACAGACCAATCAAGGGGTCAGTCTGATGGGGCTAAGCAAAGACAAAATTCACATAAAGGCAACAGTTCAGGGACACTCACATAGGACACGAGAGTTTAGAACCAAAGAAGTAGAGATGGGGCACCTGAGGAGGTCACCAATCTTGCTAAAGTTTAGCTGCGGGCTTTTAATCGGGTGGTTGTTATCTCCCCCTATAAGGAAATGATTAATGATACTAATTGTTCCCTCTCACAGGTGAGTATGACTCACCCCAGCCCGCAAAAAGACATAGTATATGTGGTCTACTCTGTGTAAGGTGTGTAGAGAGACACAAACCAAAAGAGTATGCCAGAGACCTGAGAGAAATTTATGTCTCAACTTACTGCAAAGAATCTTTGCTTTTCCTGAGCAGTTTTTTTCTGTATTTTTGAATTTAGTGAATTAATCATTTCCTCTCATGGACTGTGCATAATTTGTAACCCAACTTCAGCCAATATATTAGGTCATTATAGTAAGTTTTTATTTTGGGATTTGCATGGATTCTTTTTCATCACTCCCTATTCATTTTTCTCTGCCACCTCAATTTTTTACATGTCCCAAATTTTATTATATTTAATGCATTTGCATAAGGTAACTTAATTACCTTCTGGAACAAGGGTGGTATCAATAAACGTAAAAATATTAATACAATAATTACAGTGTGATATATTAATAATAGATTGAATTTACATAAAATGATAATAGATTATAAATACAGATGTAATATATTTTCTAGGAAATCAAATGAAGGTTGGACAAAGGACTATCTGCAGTTTGGATATGAAATTATAATTGGGAATTAAGTGGGCCAACCAGAGAGCTAAGACTGTCCATGGTTAAATGCAAAGTCACAGTGCAGAATGACTGAAAAAACTTCCTTTTCTGTGTAAGGACAGTATCTTACTTTCCTTACTTACCTAGCATATTTGTTCTGAGGACCAGAAATTAGATTATATGCAAAATATATTAAAATTGTATAAACTTTATGTATTATTACCAAATCTTCTTTTTCCAAAAAACTTGCTTGTTTACAGGTGAACAGTTTGCAGTTGGAGACACAAAATATGACTTTTTATATATTCTGCAAAATACAACTATAAGATTTGGGGGATGCTGTTTTACCGAAAATAATTTGCTTCTGTCAGTATCTGAATTTCTTTGACTTTAATTTTTTCAAATTTTGGTGTTCAAACATAAAATAAGATTCATCAGTCTCTAAGACTTGGAATATGTGTAGTATTATTTATTTCCAGGTGTTTAACATCAAAATCAATTGAATTATTTCATACAACAACTGAGTGATGCTTTCCGTACATTTGTATAAATTATTTGATTTTATGCTCTTAAGACAGCCAAATGAATTTGCCCTCTGACTCTGTTCTCACTGGTAATATAGGATCGCTTCCACTTCAGACCTTTTTGGGGGAGGTTGAATGTTTTTATTTAGTTTTTTAAAATATTTTTTATTTGTTTCTTTGTTTTATTTTTGGAACACTCAGATTATGTTCTCTTTTAAAAGGAATTTCCAAAGTTAAATATTTGAGTAGGTAGATGGGGGCAGTGCTGCAGCCATCTGTGTATCCAAAGTATTCCATTTGAGAGTTGGAAAAACTATTTAGAATATAATTGTAAGAACAAGGGCCTTAGGGTTAGACAATTTGTATTCTGGATGCCCTTCTTCAAACAATAACGTCTTTGCAAACTCACTTACATATTAGCATCAGCTTTCTTATCTATTTAATGGAGAGTCTACACTTACCCTGCTTGGCTAACAGACATATTATTACTTGTTCTTATTTTAATTATTATTAAATTGTCATGTTCAATTTGATGCCCTGAAGGAGTCTCTGGGATACCAAGTTGAATTATACAAGCCAATTTGATAACAAGTTCAGCAGTTATCTAATTGAATCTTCCTTTTTCCTATGGATAAACTGAGCTGCAGAAATATTTGCGATTCGCCAAGAGGCTCTCAGCAAATTGGGCCAAAGCTATGACTAGAAAACCACCTCTCCTTACCCAGGAGGAAGCAAAGCTGCAAAGATTTTATTGTGTTGAAATGCATCTTTTTAGATTGTAGGATTTGGGAAGAATTTCCAAATATGCAACTTACTTATGTAGGAGGTATCATGTAAGTGACAGCTTGAGAGAGACCATGAAGGACCCCGAGAACTCTGAAATCAGTGAACTGTGCTGATGAATCTTATTGACTTAAAGTAAAACACACAACTAAGTGTCGTAAGTTTGTTTTATTCAGGGTCTTACTGAGGACTACAGCCCAGGAGAGAGTTCCTCAGCAGCTCAAAGGCAACTACTCTGAAAAGGCAGTGGAGAGGTCATTTTATACATGATTTTTGGCTCAGGAATACATGCAGACAAGCATATATTCTTGGGAAAAGATTACTGCTAGTCACATCTCAAGTTAATGATTGTAGTGTTTTTCTATGTATAGGAAGATGAAATAATCTGGATTCACTAAAATCCTTCCTGAGATATGCTTATTACTATCTATGGGGTCTGTTTTTCCAAAGCACAGAGTGCCTCATTCTGTTTTTTTTTTTTTTCCCTGAATTTTTATCAGGGTGCCCTGTCAGTCAGTGACTTCAGTAGCTATTAACTTAATCCTTGTAGAACTGCCTGGTGAGAAATGCTCTTTGTTTTTATTTACAATCTCATCTACAATACAGTGAATGAGGCCCCAGAGCTGTAAAAGCCCTCTTAAAGAGTTAGAAAGACACATTGTCTAGATCACAAAGCAGCAGTAAAACAAACTGTGTATCTTAATCTCTTTTAAGAAAGCTAATGTAATGTAGCTACAAAAAGGGGATCTTTCAGCAGAAAACAGACAGTGAAGGTGAGAAAAGCACTAGTGTTGGACACCCAGCACTTTTAGAATAAAACATGACATAAATCTATATCTCTATCTTTCTGTCTATTATGTTAAAAATAGGTCTGCTACATACTTAATAAATACAAAACGTAGATAAGAGCATTCACAGTCCTCTTAGCTGCTGAGTTATGCATACCTGACACCTTTAAAGAGGTCAAAGTAGAGCAGATGGCAGCCTAGAAATAACAAGCCACGAGCAAATGTAGGTATACAATTGGGTCAGTAGAAAATTGGACAAGATTGGAATGACTATGATATGGCCCAAGATGCCAGCTTTAGGCCTCGAGGCTTAGACCCAACAAACCAATTATAAATGAAAATGCAAAGAACAGCATGTATATTTCTTTATGTTGACACAATGCTTCCTCATCAATTATGTCCCTTAGGTTTCATGCATTAATATTACCATTTCACAGAAGAGGGGTCCAATAGAGAGACATGAAATCACTTGCCCGGTGTCAAGGAAACAGTTTGAGAAATATAAAACATCTTCGCTTTATTGTATTAAATAAATAATGGAGAATTATCTGTTTATCCCACAAATATAAAAAAAAAATAGTAATGAGAAAGATCAAGTCCCTTTCTTCACAGAGAGTACTTTTCCAGTGTGATGGCACAAAAATAAACACTCAGTCATGTGAATAAGTAATATCACATACCTGCAAGTGGAAGGTAGATGTCATTTATTGGGGTGAGGTGAGGTTGGGATGGGAGACAGCTCTGTGCTTATTTCTGCTATTTAGTTATGAGTTTTAAATTCTATTGTAAGAAAAAGAATTTCCCCCCCTATGATATGACATGATGTGATAAAATTTAAAGAACTATTTATGAACCCATTTAAGAACCCCGCAATTGGATAGCGAAAGAACTTAAAATGTCCCACTTCTGACATTCGAAGGCAGCTGGACTGGCAGCCAAGTAGGGAGAGCCATGATGAGGTGGCATGGAGGGGGTTGGAAAGTATGTGAGGGCACTTTTCAGAGTGGGCAGCAGTGGGGACTGGGGGGAGCTTGTGATTGGGGCAGTGAAAATACAGGATTGGCCTTTATCAATCACTTGCACCAACTTAAAAAAAATATTTCACTCAGAAATAATCATCAGTAAAGTTCTTCACATATTACTTGAAGTTGTTTGGAGTTGAAGGCATGGAGAATGTGAGATTTGTCAATACAGTGTAGTTTTAGCAACAGAAAATTGTGGTAGAAATAAAATGCACAGTTTTATGGGGTGGGCAGCCTGCTTCTGAACATGCAGAAAATCTTAGAGAACAAAAGTGGTAAGGTTGGGACATTTCAGCTCTAGGCATGGATAGAAAATAGACATTTTCTATGACACCTCTGCTATACTGCTCTAGGGCAAATATCTCAGGAAGTCAAATCCAAAATTGTCTCCAACAAGTGGCTGAATTACAATGTAAATGGATTCCATAACCTCCCCAGGTCTCTTATGTTATTATCAGGAATAAGTGGAACTTTAATAATTGGGATTGGGATTATAAATCCCAAATCCCAGGGGGAAAAAAAACGAAAGGAAACACACACACACAAAACAACAACAACAAAAACACATCTGTCTCCCTGAGTAGATTTGCTTCCCCTTCACTAATGATCTTAATGATAAACTTGTCAGAGGCAAGTGTCTTGCACAGACAGGTTGAATCTCCTTAAACCTAAATCCACACCTCTCGTTGCTTCAGAACCAATGTTAGGCTCAAATCCAAGTGGATTCCCAAGAAGCATAAATACAAAGTCTGAGGACAAATTTGGATCAGTGTGAATTTATTAATATGGGTGGACTGGCCAGTCTGTATTCAAAGTTAATGGAAGCCGCTTGATTGAAACCTACATTCAAGGGCAACATTGCTTCTTCAATGTTAATATAAGCCCTGGACTATAAAGGGTAGTTTCTCTTTTCTGGCTGAACTCTACTAATATACCATCATCAATCCCACCTGACTTCCATAGCAGCCTCAAGCAACCAGAAGGTCTTGGAAAATATGGGTGCCATTGTTTCAATCGCAGCTCTCTTACCCCTGCAATGTACAGTTCTAAGCATTTTCTACTCTTTCTGTATGTTTTTTTCCCAGTCCTGGACATCATTGCTCTCATCACATGATTACTGGACCACATGATTCCTGAGAGCCTTACTTTTATTGCCATCCATATTCAAGTAGAGGTCTGAGAAATGTTTGTTTCTTTGCAAGTGTCTTCATGTTGAGGAAATCATTACAGGATGCAGATGTGACTCATAATTTGCCTTATGGGTTTAGAACATTTTCTTTCAATTTATTCCATTTTTTTGTTTCTGTATTTTTGTTTTCTATGTGTTTTAATTATACTAGTTAGAATAATAATGGGTTTACTCTATTTTCTTTAACTCCATGACATATTTAATAGAAAAACTAAGGCTCAATGAGATCATGTGTTTTGAGCAAATGCACACAAAAAATAAGAGGTAAACTACAATTAAAAATGTGTCTGTCCATGCACTCCAATGTTCATTGCAGCACTATTTACAATAGCCAGGACATGGAAGCAACCAAAATGTCCATTAGCAGATGAATGGATAAAAAAGATGTGGTACATATATACAATGGAATATTACTCAGCTGTAAAAAGCAATGAAACTGGGGCATTTGTAGAGACATGGATAGACCTAGAGACTGTCATACAGTGAAGTGAGTCAGAAAGAGAAAAACAAATATCGTATATTAACACATATATGTGGAATATAGAAAAATGGTACAAATCAACCAGTTTGCAAGGCGGAAATAGAGACACAGATGTAGAGAACAAACATATGGACATCAAGTGGGGGAAGTGGCGAGGGTTGGGGGGAATGAATTGGGAGATTGGGATACCAAACTATACACTCTAAATATATGCAGTTTATTGTGTGTTAACTGTATCTCAATAAAAGTTCTTAAAAAAAAATGTCTCTGTCTGAGTGGACTTCTTAGGTGGTGCAGTTGTTAAGAATCCACGTGCCAGTGCAGAGGACACGGGATCGAACCCTGCTCCACCCTGCTCCAGGAAGATCCCACGTGCCGCGGAGTGACTAAGCCTGTGCGCCACAACTATTGAGCTTGTGTGCCACAACTGCTGAAGCCCACACGCCTAGAGCCCATGCTCCGCAACAAGAGAAGCCACCACAGTGAGAAGCCCACGCGCTACAATGAAGAGTAGCCCCTGCTCGCTGCAACTAGAGAAAGCCTGTGTGCAGCAACGAAGATCCAACACAGCCAATAAATAAATAAATAAATAAATAAATAATGTGTGTGTCTGAACCCATAGCATTTTTCTTTAAAAAAAAATAAACCTCCCTCTTCTATCAAGGGGACATAGGCTTATAAACCTGTATGTGACAAAACTAGACACTAAATATTCTGGCATAAGTCTAGACAAAGGGTAAGGTTCTAACCTTGCAGATAATGTAGTCTGGACCAGTATTTCTAAATTTGCATTTATGATGTGACTTAAATCCTATGCTTAATAGGATTAGGAAGAAAGAACATATTTAGAATTAAACTAACGTGAGTGAAATGACATATTGACATTGAGTATAGAATTTATTTCTATATCAAACTCTAGATTACCCACTTATTTATTTTATGATTCTCTTCTATGCATCCTGCTATATCTTTTTCTCCAAACAAGATTGCACAATGGTGCAGCCAAATATAAAATTCATAAATTATATATGCAAATCCACATTTATCTGTGACTATTATCTATACCACATGGAGTAGCATGGATTAGAAGAAAAATGATGCAAACTGGAAAACCAACTTACTACTTTTCAGCTTTGCTTACCTCAGGCAAGTTTCTCAACATTTTTAAACTACTGTTTTGAGTCTGTAAATTGAGGATAACACTCTGCAGGGCTGTGGGTAGATTAAACATGGTGTTAGATATAAAGCATTAATACAACATTAATATTAATACTGAAGTAACTATGTAATCTTGGCCAGCATAACCTTTTGGAACTGGTTTCCTTCCCTGCAAAATAAGAGCAATCACATGTATTCAGAGTATTGTTGTGACAATTAGATGTAACATAGCCAACACTTGTGTTGACCGCTGCCAGACAAGTACAACTGACAAAATTTCCCGTCACCTTCTCTACCCAACTCACATAGCTTTAGCAGGAAAGCAAATACGTAGAGCAAGAGGTGAATTCAACCCAGAGGGCATCATTTTTATCAAGTGCATTTCCAAATGATGAGGTTTAAATGCCATTCCTAAAATAGTTCAGGTAGATAAAGGTCTTGCTGATGATAAAGGCAAAATGTACAGTGCATTAGATGACAGAGGATTTCATAAGCAGTGTCCCCAAAATGTGAAAAGTCCTGAGATATGTCTGTTGGGGGATATAGAATGAGAAGATACTTTCCGTGCCCTTTATGAATGGTTAGGAGACAACATTTTAAATGTAAAATGTGAAATGGAAATTTTTATAACATCTATGACAGGTAATATGGAAAAATGTATCAAAAGCCTTAACAAATGTTTTACCTTTAGACCCAAAATCTTTTGTTAGTAAGAAAATAATCAAGGTTTATGTACAGATTCACCTTAGGGTTACTCATTAAAATTATTATAAAATTTAAAATGTTCTAAATGTTTTAACCCTAAGTGTAAAATAAATATCCATGAGTACATACAGAGGTAAATAAGTGATTGAATAAATAAATAAGTGTGGGAGAATAGACAAATTTCCTATGTAGAAAAATCCAAAATAATTCATGTAAGTACTCCACCCTTAGGGGAAGTGAAGCATATGTCCCCCTATTTAATGACTTTTTTCCATAGTGCAATATGGGAAAGGCAGGGAAAAAAAGAGTAATTTTACAGTTGAGAAACCTGACAAACTACCTCAAGAACAACAACAAAGGTTAACTCAACAGTGATACGTCTCATGTGTAGTATGTGCCCTTGACACGATGTGATGAGAATGATATTTTACCTCTGTTAATCTTTCTCCCTATATCACATTACTCAAGTATAATCATTTTAAAAACTCAGACAAATCTCAACTGAGGGACATTATGAAACATCTGACCAGTACTCCTCAACACTGTCATCTAGTATCATCACAAGAGAAAAGTACGGGAAGAAGACTAAACCAGTTTCTAAACTCTTTGAAGAATATTACATCTGTCCTGAGATTGTTACAGGAAAAAAAAAGAGGGGGATTGCTTACTTTCTATAAAGACAAATTAACTTTTTAAGTAAGAGATGATAATCCCAAAGGTTTGTATTTTCTTATATTAGGCTAAAGACAGTTTAGAAACTCCTCATAAACTAAAGCCAACTTATTAACTAAAGACAGCTCTAGTTGATCAGTCTTTCTTTGCTTTCTTCTAATAATAGTTACTGAAAAATAAGCAGATTTGTATGTCTTCTCATCTCTGAAGGCAAAATAAGACCAAATAATTGCCTATGGACTAACTATTTATAGTAAAAGCTTTTGGATGATCAGTGTTTGACTAATTTGTACTATGAAAAAGGTGGAATTTTCCAGGCTGGAGTTGGAAAGAACTTCAGAGAAGGAGCAGCAGCATTTTTTCCCAGCATGCAATTCTGCCTGTGGGATCAGCTTCATATGAGAGTAGGAAGAATCAGTGGGAGATCCTGGGGGTGGAGAGGAGTAGAGTGGAAGCTATGGAATGAAAGACGCTCTATCCTGACACCTCTCTCCCTGGGGGATGTGCCTACCAGGGAACACTTCCTTTAGTTTCTGTGCTTTATTTAGTAATAATAATAATTTTAATTCCCTTTTCATTAAATAAATCAATCCAAGTTATATAGTACTGTGATTTTATTGTAAAACCTTTCACTGTTTTTGCCAATTAGGTTAATAAAAGCACCCCCTTCTCCTTTCACAGTAGGCATTTCTCACAGTCTTCTGAAGATCACCAAATCTCAAAATTAATATGCTTGAAAGTTTGGTGAATTCATTGGCACAAAATTTCCAGCACCCCAGTAAAAGCCAAAAACTATTTGAAGCAAATGAAAGTGCAAACAAGTGCTTCTTTCCATAATTACTTTTGTAAATTCTAAAATAAATGTTAGTGATCCTTATTCTCTTTCCGAAGTGAACCTCCATTGAAAAACTGAAAAAGCATTTATTTTGTCCTGCAATTGTGTCAGTGAGCAAAAGGAAGGTCAGACATTAGTCTCATGAACAATGAAAATGACAATATAAGGGATGGGGATGAAAGAAATGTCTTCGATCCTTTTTATTAATATTTATGTTGCAACTATATTTATTGTCAATGCAGGGATGATGGATTAAACACGAAGACCTGAACCATATGGACATGAATGTAGGCAATCCCCTGGGCATTTATGAAGGGGACCTTGCTGGAACTGATGGAATATTGTTCATTATTAAGTCAGAGAAATAGATATGAGGATAAGTAAACACTAGACATGCTAATTCAAAAATGGGATTTGAAAAGTGTGTCTATGAAGCAAAGTTAAAGACCAAATGAGGAAGTGAAAATTTGTGGTTCTGGACCTCGGATACCAAAATCTGCAGGAACTCAAGTCTCTTATAGAAAATGGTGTAGTATTTGCGAATAACCTATGCACATCCTCCCTTATACTTTATGTCATCCCTAGATTACCTGTGATAACTGATGTAATGTAAATGCTGTTTTAATAGTTGTCAGGTGCAAAACAAATTCAAGTTTTGCTTTTTGGAACTTTTGGAAGTTTTCTGGCAAACATTTTTCTTCCAGGTTTGGTTCAATCTATGGATGTGGAACTGTAGATATGGGAGGCCAACTGTATATATCAATAGTCAAATAAAATAATACAGAAAGATATATCATATATATAGAGTTAAATTATAGAAAACATAGTACTGATTATGTATTGCTACTTCTTAAATGAATACTTATTGAGCTACTTCTTAAATTCACTAGCCTACACTTGACTAAAGTAGACAGTATCCACACCTACCCTACGTCCAGTCCCACCTTAGTTCCAACAATGTGTGCAACTATCTCAAACCTGACACTGAAAATCCCAGGTTATTTGTATAAATTGGGTCTGTTTTATGCAACCTGTATTCAGAATGAGTTACTCTTCTGTACTAGTCTCTCCTTTCTACTCATTTCATTCAAGGTGAATGTTACACTTAATTAAATGTAGAAATGTGCTTTTTATCCATTTATCACTTTCAAAGCAAGTGCAACTTTCTATAGTAGTAGACATTTCCTTTTCAACCCTTAGGAAAAAAACTAGAATTTCTGTCCTTAGAAGGGATCTAGATTTGCTAGAGAAAGATGGGTTAAGTGAAAAATGAAAAGAACAGACTTGTTGGGGTGAAAGTTTAAGGAGCAGACATGTGACTTGTGTAAAAAAGTTGTTGCACTCTAAATGTGTAAGGCACAAGCTGAACTCACTCCATCCTCTAGTTCCTACTTCTCTCGGGGTCAGAGGAAGAACAAGATGCCAAGTTGAAGAGAAAGTTGCCTTTCCCCTGCACAAGGCTCATTTATAACTCTCCTACCAAAGCCAAACTTTACACAAAAATTCTTAAACTGTGTTTTGTTAGGAAATCTTTTCTCTTCTTGGGGCCACTTGTGGAGGAGAAAGGAAAACATTGTGATTTTCCTAGAGGTCAGACTATCATTAACGTCAAGTAAGTGGTTGCAAAATGAATCTGGTGATCTCAGGGGACAGATGAAGAATTTGGAGTCTCTCATGAGCATGTGGCACTGGGCGCCACAGTGCTTAAGAGGGATCAGAAATAAACCTGAAGCCCTCCCGCAGGATAGAGCTTGCTGTTTTGGAATTAAAAAAAAAATTCACAGAAGGGTTTGGAGTCAACCAGGTAATCCTATTTTAAAACTCATGAACTCAAACAGATTACCAATCACGGGCATCACATCCCTAAGGAACCCATTGGTCCTTTGTATCAAATAGATCAACTCACATGGCACTTTTATATTTTCTCTCAAATAGTTTGTTTTTGACCTGCAGACAACAATCTCCCAAGCTCAATATATATAGACATCACCTTCTGAAGGCACGCACTCCAAGCCCCAATGCTTACCCTGTCTGTCCAATCACAGTGCATCTGCACACCTGTTTTACCTGTTCAGGACTGCATAGTTCTTCAATGCAGGTGCCCTCACGTGACATGCACCACATCATAGCAGAGAAAGCAGCCCATCTGACAATCCGTATTCTTCCCCCAAACTTTTTTGGTTCATACGCACCTTAATCCTACAATGCTTAACACTATTGATTGTTGAATCCAAGACTTTGGCTTAATTCCCAAATCAGGATGGGGAAGTATCAGTAAAAGTCTACAAGACTACATCCTAAGGATAAGGAAAAGATCTCAGTTGTTAAGTATTCGATGTAAAGGGGCTCCTGAAATATTTAAAAGAGGTTGATGAGGTTTCCAAATCTAGAAACAATCCTAAAATATTCTTAGTGTCTCAGCTGAACATAAATCAGCTATACATGATGTGGTGCTCATAAAACAGAAACGTGTGCAATACACCAAGAAAAACCAGAGAAAGGGCAAAGACCAAAGTGTAGGGGTAGACATTCCACAACTGTCTGAAATCCAAACTTTGGTTCCTGAACTCTATGGGGAATAGACCCTGGTATGACTTGTGTTCCACAAACAGCAGGTGAGTTGGCAAAAGCCAGGCTGGAGGGGCTCAGAATTTTAACTGATTTGACCACAGCATTCCCTGATGCCCTGAGTCAAGAGTGAATTGAGATAGGGAGGTGACGGGGTATCGACTCAGAGACAACTGTTTCCTGGCCAAGGAAGGCTCACCTACACCAAAGCTGGACTCAGACTGAAATCGATTATGGAGACTGTTATGAGAGAAGCACTCAGACAGTTTCAAGGCCTG